>NW_027528209.1:3324405-3553312 GCF_008692635.1 Crocuta crocuta
TTTTTTTTTTTTTTTTTTTTTTTTTTTTTTTGTGGTATATGTTATCATGTGAGCTAGAAAATGGCATTTTTAGAAAATAACCTCTTCTTTTCTGGTATTTTTAAGAAACATTAAAAAACACATTTTTAAAAACGTTTTATTTATTTTGAGAGAGAGAGGGAGCTCAAGCAGGAGTGGAGTGTGACAGAGAGAGAGAGAGGGACAGAACTGAAGCAGGCCAGAGCTGACAGCAGCAAGCCTGATGTGGGGCTCAAACTCACAAACTGTGAGATCATGACCTGAGCTGAAGTCAGATGCTCAACTGACTCAGACACCCAGGCACCCCTAAAACATTTTTTAAAATGTTTATTTATTTTTGAGAGAGAAAGAGAAGGACAGAGAGTGAGCGAGGAAGGGGCAGAGAGAGAGGGAGACACAGATTCTGAAGCAGGGCCCAGGCTCTGAGCTGTCAGCAAAGAGCCTGACGCGGGGCTCGAACTCACTAACTGCAAGATTATGACCTGATCTGGAGTTGGACGCTTAACCAACTGAGCCACTCAGGTGCCCCTCTTCTTTTCTGGTATGCTGAAACATACTTGGCGTTTGTACAATTTTATAGGGTTTTGTCCTTTTAAGGGAACAGGACCAGGAACTTTCTCATGAACCTACTGATATCTATACTTTTATCACATTTCCTAACATTCTTCTTTTACCATCTACTGAGTGAATTCATATTTAATTTCTGGTGGGAAAATGGTAGCTTTTCACAGCATCATGCATTCTCTCCACTGTGTGATGTAAGGTTTTCACACTATGGGTGTGTAAGGTATTGCTTCTTGATATGAAAACCCAAACGTTTGGGACTGAGAGAAATCTTCCTCCTCTCAATCACCTGATCCTGTAATTGAACAACGGAGCATTTTGGACTTTCTCCACTATGTATTTATAAACTCTACCCAGCCACTGAATTCACTTCTTGTTTCTGGGGCATCTGTCCTTCCTGTAAGGCAATGACTGTGGCATACTAATGGCAACAAGTAAGAATTGGGAAAAAAAAAAGTTCCCAGACAGCGTCTCAAAATAAGTCACCTAATAGACAGAAAATCTTCCAGATCGCTAAGGACTTAGGCATGCGTTTTAGAAAACAGGAAGTGTTGGTGACTCCAACAGTGAAAATCTAGACCTTAATTCTTACATTCATTTGAGCTTGCTAAGTTTAAGAAAATCATCTATGCCAGTGGCTTCAATCTCTGTTTTATTTTTCTCTGAAAGCAGGGCCAGAATGAGGTCAAGGTGAATGAGGCCAGCGTGGCACTTGCCTACGAAATTTAGAAGGTACCGAATTATTCGGTAATTAAAATAAACCATATTTTAAGACAGTTTAAAAAAATCAAAATTAAGGCAAAGACAATCCATGATGAACAGAAATATCAAAAGTTTAAATAAAAACACCATCCATATTATAGGCATTTTTCCTTTTGCCTCAGGCTCCAACGTGGCTGGATATAGCCCTGTTACTGAGCCGAAGACTTTTTTATTCCTACNTTGTCAGGCCACTTTCTCACGAAGAGAGTTCTTAATGTGTGTGGAGGCATGAGAAGGCCTCCGAAGACTGATATTTGGGTGAGTAAAATCTTTCTCCTTTTCGTTATCTTTGCGGCTTAACTAATTTATACTCATTGTAACTCTGCTTAAAGAGTGAAAAGCGTGATGGTGTTTTTGCTTGAAGTGTACGTCAGCTTTCTTCAATCTCTTTGTCCTATGAAATTTAAGCAATCAAAGGTGTTTTCTCATGAGCTTTTCCGCCTTCTTATTATGACCTAACAGATAGAAATTTTTTCCTCCTTTTCCCTCATCATGGAACATGTAGCCTGCCCTTGAAAAATGAGCGAAATCTTCATGGCTTTCTTACCAAACTGGCAAAAAAAAAAAAAAAAAACAAACCCAAACAAAAACAAAAACAAGAACAAAACAAAAAAAACCACCCAAAAAAACCCCCAAAAAACCCACAGCAAAACAAACAAAGCTACGAATAGCATTTTAATCCTGGGAGCCAGTGAGGCAGATAATATATGGGAGACAATCACGTGGACATTACACTGGTCCTTCAAAACCGAACCCAGCCTCAGAATGTAGCAGAAAAGTGGTTTAAAACTTGAAGATGGTTCATCATTTCTTTTCCAAGTGTGGACCATCTAAGTATTGAAGATGTTTGGGGTTGGGCCACAGTCAGACCAGTGAGGCCAGAAATGCTGACAGCAGAGAAATGACAAGCTGGGCATAATCAATAGGAAGTGACCTGTGACTCTGACCCCAAGGGCCAGGCCTGAGGGCCTCTGGAGGTGGGTGGAGGTGGGTGGACGGAAGAGTGCAGCAAGAGGACATCTCAACAGAGAGACAGGTTCCTGGATGACCTATTAATCTAAAGTGTCACAGGTGCCCAGTCTGACAGACAGCTGGGTGGAGGGAGGCTCTCCCACCTCACAGTTGTCCAAACTGTGTCATAACCTTTTTAATCCAGCATCATCAGGGGCTGCTTTTAAGAATATTTTAATAGATGGCATTTTCTGCAGTGTTAGTAGTGGGAGGAGGGGTGGGGGGAGAATCTATTTGCTGCACAGGCAGTTTCTGTGATTTTAACAAGACTTCCCCACCCCCTTCAAGCCCAGCCCTGTAGACAGAACACATGCTCGCTTGTTACCACTCGCCTTGTGGCCTCTGGGCTTCCTTTCTCTTTAGCTGTGTTTCTCAATCCTTTGCATCTCTCCAAGGCACAAGTAGCAAAAGCAGCAGGGAAATGGCAAAGGAATACAAGCCTGTGCTGTTTCTGGAACAGACTGAGCTTGTGTCCATACTCTGGAGATAGAAATTCTGCCTTAAGAAAAATATTCCACTACAGGGCTCTTTGTCTGCCTTCCAAAGCACACAAGAATGGATTAACTTGAAATGTAGGTACCCAAATGCCTGACACGGAGATGACCCTGATGAAAATGACTACGCACAAAGCACGAATACAGAAGAGCCCTCATGATTTGAAGAACGGTGGCTCCTCACCTCCCCCACTAGGGCACATATAACTCACGATGGTGTTGCGGAGGGACACGGGTGCTTCTTCGAGAGGTACCTCTGCCCCCTTTTCTCCCAGTCATCAAGGTGTTTTAGAGATCGGATAACAGAGAGCAGGCTTTCAACGAGTGTACACTTGGTTTGGTCAATATTTGTTAAAAAGTAAACTGGATGCAAAGTTCAGTGTTTTCACTATTTGCAGAGACAAATTTATTTTCATGTGCACCACTTCTAAAATTTTTTTAACGTGTATTTATTTTTGAGAGAGAGAGAGAGAGAGAGAGAGAGAGAGACAGAGCTTGAATGGGGGAAGAGCAGAGATGAGGGAGACACAGATTCCGAAGCAGGCTTCAGGCTCTGAGCTCTCAGCAGAGAGGCCGATGTGTGGCTCGAACGGGCCAACTGTGAGATCATGACCTGAGCCAAAGCCAAAGCCCAACTGACTGAGCCCTCCAGTGCCCCTCGTGCACACCACTTCTAATCAACACCCTGCGGCATGGTGAGAGACCTTGTCTGGGAACCTCATCCAGCATCTTCCCATCTAATATATGCATTCACAAACCCACGTGATAATGTGGCACGTTTTGTCCATACTTTGGCGCCATTGGAGAGGAAGTTGGAAAGCAAGATATAGGCAATTTTGGGAAAGACATTTTCATCCTTCCTGTAAGGCCTTGCAGAAACAGCAATATCTGCCCGCCTAATGAAGAAGGAGGGGTAGATGGTTTGTTTTCCTCCAGTTGCTGAGAATGGATGAGGCTTTTTATGGGACTACTTGGAATACTCTTCGCTGACAGATGGAGCCAAGTGAGTTTTATTCTAGGTACGAGGGGATTTTCCCTTTTGAAGACGCACAGCACAAAGAGCAATTGCAAACGCTCCCAAGGAAAATCCACAGCGCCTTTGCAAATGTATTACAAAGGAGTTCCCAGAAAATTACAGGAAATTCACGGAGCATTACTAGCCCACTCATGTGACCATCATCTGCTCGGTATTTTCTTTTCTTTTCTTTTTTTTTTCCCATAAGAGATTGATATTAGTAGTATGATGCTTGCTAGAGCAATAGGTTGAAAAGGAAATCGTTTCCATTCCTATATTTTAAGAACGTTCCCTTTTGGCAGTACATAATCTCTTAAAAATGATCTTGCTTTCAGATAGCTACAAATATATCATTTAGGGCTTTTTGTATGAATGTGGGGCTGATAGATTTAGATACCAGGGACGGATTGCAGGTTTTTCATTACCATAAATCCCAAGCCCCATCAGTAGCATGATGGAAGCATTTTGATAGATAACATAAACTCATTAATCACCACTCTCTTAAACTAAGCACCACAGAAAGAATTTAAAATGTTCCACATTCCAACGTTTGTAAATGCCTCCCCTTTTAAAACTGCCATCCTTTATTAGTTCATGCTGTTTAAGATAGCTTGAGTTAACTCCATGAAAAGAGACTGTGTATCAAGGGAAGAAAGAACTGGGAAGGGGGAGGGGGAAGGAAAAGGAGGCAAGAAGATTAAATTCCATCTTAAACCCAAACACGGGCTAGATTGCATGCTAGCATTAACGTCTTCGTCCTCTTCCCAGAGAATGTTGGCAGACGTCCAGTTTATTAAAACAACAATCCAATGCTGATCTTCTCTCTGTATACACAATTCAAGGATGGATCATTTACTCAAACAGAGCTGTTCACTGAGGTATAAAAGCAAAAATGCATTTTAGGAGAGGTTGTTTATGACTCTTGCGTAAAGCACTATACTTTCGGGCTTCATACAAGTAATCCTGAGCGTTCTTAAGTGAAAAGAGAAAGCCACATTGTCATTCTAAAAGGAGTAAGCGCAAGTTATGTCCAGGCATTTAATGATACAGCTTCAGCTTGTGAAACTGTCCTAAAGAGAGGTGTGTGTTCCTCTTAAAAAAATAGTTTTACCTGCCAAACAGATGCATTCTGGAGTGAGTATTCTCTTACAAAATGTCCACCCCTCCCCCATCCCCAGCACACAATGCATCACAGGCTTTGTTTCACTGATGGGTTTTCCCACTGCACTTAACACGTCGAGAGTATCTGTGAATATTTAACTTTCTTGGCATGTATTTAATGATTAAAACGAGGTTTATCTGTTCACACGTTCATTGCCAATACATGGGTGTTTATAAAAGAAAAGTAATGCAAGCGCAGACGTCTGTCTTAGTAGAAGAATAGTGGCGTGTCTCTTTTGTCACATAAAGTTATGTAATTCAACCAGCAATTTTGAGGATTACAGTTCTGCTGGGTACCCAAGAGCCGTGGCAAATGTCAGACAAACGGACTGCACACGGAAAGACCTGTCTCAAGCAGCGGACCTGATCTCAGAAAAAGCAGCCTGTTAAGTGGGCTTTGTTTCCAGGTAGCATTTTGTAAATTTAAATAGTTGATAATGAGTGATATGGAGTGGTGACTGACTGAATGGCTGTTGAACTTTGAAGATATGATTCAGCACGCCCTGTGAGAACAGAGTACAATAACATTAAACACCAGATGGTATTTCAAAGCCTATCAGATACGCAGATTCCTTTTTCTTCTCAACAAAAGATTGGCAAGGCCTCATGTCTAAAAAAAACAGTAATTAAAAAAAAAAAGGAAAAGGAAGAGGAAAAAAACGAGAAAAGAAAAAGCAAAAGCCCATTAAGATAAATGGGATGATTTGGTTTTGTCTCGCCTGACTATTATAGGAAAGCCATCCGAATGGGTCATATTACAAACTAGACTCCAGATCAAAGGACAGCTACTGCCGCGGGAGGTCAAACTGATCTGAACTGTGTCAACCAGATCAGCATGAAACCCTAAACTATGGCCAAGAAAACATGTCTTTCTCAGAGAGTGGACCACACCAATTAACCAAAGCATTTGCCTCTTTGCCTCCATGGAAATCTGCCTCTTTGCCTCAGGCCACGGTGTGGACACACATGAGAGACTGGGATTCCTGTCACATCACTTAGATTGTTGGGTTCATGGGTAAAATCATTTAACAGTCCAGCAAAGAAGTCACTCTTGAGCTGCTGCTCCATTGGTAGCAGCACGTGATGTCGGTTAGAGAAGACGGAATTCGCTTCGGGGACATGACAGCTTGCAGGACTGAGTGTGAGACGATGGTAGGGAAGGAGAGTGTGATGGTTGGTTTTAGCGTCCACTTGGCTGGGCCACAGTGGCCAGAGGCCTGGTCAAACGTTATTCTCGATCTTTCTTTGAAGGCGGTTTTTGGATGCAATTAAAATTGAAATCCATGAACGGTGAGTAATGCAGAAAATCCTCATCCAAGGCGTGTGGAAGGCCTGAATAGAACACAAACTGACCTCCTCAAGTAAGAAGAAATTCTGCCAGCAGATGTGCTTTGGACAGAATTGCAATTCTTTCATGGGTCTCCAGCCTACTAATCTGCCCCATTGATTTTTTTTTTTTTTTTTTTTTTTTTTTTTCCCCACACTNGAGCCCAATTCCTTAAAATAAATCTCTCTCTTTCTATTGAGAATACATCCTCTTCTGTTTCTGTGGAAAGCTTTGGGTAATATGGAGAGGTACAAAAATAATGAAAGCTCACAATACCTTTGCATTTGAAAGATGAATAAGCTGGACTCAATGGTCTGGAAGATCTGCTCCAGGGCTAAGATTACAGCAAAGCTGATTGATTAGGGTAGTAAAATGTAGAGGTTAGGGCTCTGGCTCTGGCTAGAGACAGATCTAGGAGGGAATTTTGGCTTGGCCACTGACTACTTATGTCACATTGCACAAGTTCCTTAGGCTTCTCAGGCCCCAGTTGTCTTGTTTCCCCCCCAGGCCTCAGTTTTCTTATTTGTAACATGGAACAGTAATATATACCTCTGGACAGATTATAAAAGGTGGCTAAAAAACGAACAAGGATTTAAGAAATTATAAGAAATGAGCTGAGAGGCATAAACCAGACAAAACACCTCAATGTTTCTTTGTGAGATCAGGAGGTTTGGTTATAAATCTCGGGTCATCCAAATGCAGCAGAGGTTGCCTTAAACTTATAGGCACCTGGAAGACACAAAATCTTCTCAGGGCAATGGCTCCACTGGATGTCTTACCACATCCTCCCACCACCAGTGATGGGGCTATCGTGGGAAACTTCATGAAAAAACCATGGGCTTCGGGGAGAAGCCGGGCTCAGCACGGAAGAAGGTGGGGGAAGCCAGACAAGATGGGTGGCCTAGAGACACAGATCTAAGCAGCATCCTGAGGAAAGTGGCCTGCTCACAACAGAGTTCTTTTGTCCTCAGGGACTCTTCACTGATGTTCCATATCACTTATCTGGGTTAACAAATCTCGTATTTCCATGATGAAGATAGCTCTTTCAAGTTGAAGGGACTCTTTGGAATTTGCTTCTGGTGAGGGCATTGAGGAGTTGACAATTTTGACTGGGAAATGCATGATCTTCAGAGGATAGAGTCCTCTGAAGGACTGGAGGGTTGGTTTGGGTGGATGAAGGGAAAGAGAAGGGAAAGAGGAGCGTAACACAGCTCTGGGATATGGTGGGCATGTTGAGAGAAAGAGAAGGCCTTAGGTGCTAGGAAAGAACATGGGGAATGTCAATACCTCACTCTATTTCAAACTTCTGCCCAGGACTCGTCTGTGCTCTCTTCTTCCTCCTAGCTGTACATAGGCCCTGGGGCCAGTATCCAATGAAGGTGACACCAACATTTCACACCCACCATGACGGATATAAGAAGTAGAAAAAAAACAGCAAGTGGGGATGTGGGGAAATTGGAAGCCTTGCACATGGCAGATGGGGAATGTAACGTGAAGCTGTGCTGTGGAAAATAGTCTGGAGTTCCTTAAAATGGTAAGTGGAGAATTGCCACATGAGCCAGCAATTCTACCTCTAAATATACACCCCCCCCCAAAGAATCAAAAACAGGCACTCAAATACATGCACATCCATGTTTATAGCATGGATACCTATATCTATTCACAACATTCACAACAGCCAAAAGGTGGAAATATCCCAAACGACTATTAATGTATAAATGGACAACTGTGGTATGTCCATACAATGGAACATTATTCAGCCATAAAAAGGGATGATACAATGTATATGAATCTTGAAGACCTATCACTAAGTGAGAGGAAGCAGACATAAAAGACTTCATCTTACATGCTTCCACTTATAAGAAATATCCAGAAGAGGTAAATCCATAGAGACAGAATGCAGAATGTTGGCTACCTGGGGTTATGAAGAGGGAGGGAAGGGGGAATAGCTGCCTAATGGGTGTATGGTTTTCCTTTTGGGGTGATGAGAATGTTTTGGTACCAGACAGAGGTGGGTGGTTACACAGCACTGTGGATGTACTAAACGCCACTGGAAGATTACTTTTATGTTATATACATTTCACTTCCATTAAAAAACAAACAAAACAAAAAATTAACATCCATGGAATGTCCTGGTGATACAAGAAACAGAATTTAGAGAAACAGTGACTCACTCAGGCTTCTAGACAGATGCCCCTGGATACCAGTAGCCATGCCCAATCTGAGGAATTCACCACCCAAGTGAACAAAAGAAAGAGCGCCACCATCTACCCTAGCAGAAACCCTGCGTCCACACGTTTCTTTGCAGACACCCCTAAGTATCATCCCAGGGCAAAGCCGCTTTGAAATCTGAAATCACTACTTAACAATGACGGCGGTCTGCTTTTCCCTAGGCACAGTGTATGGCATAAAAACTGGACCAGCTTTCTTTGCTGACCACTCCCTTCCTTCACTGACATTGTCTCATCACCAAACTACTTCATTTGGTTACATCAGGGACCTGTTTAGGATGCTAGTGATGCCTACCTTTATGTCTGATTTTAGTGGGGGCTGCAGGCCTTGAAGGGTTTCCGTGGGAGCCAGTGGCCTAGTTCGAGGTAAATAATAAATACGCTTTGTACTTAACGCCATAGCTCTCTTTTCAGCTGCAAACAGTCTGCATCCTTTTCTCTTCCCAAGGTTGGGCACAGTGAAATGCTACGTTCAGAAAAGATGAGCGTGTCAAAACCCTTGGTGATTTCTAACGCCTGTGGAACACATTGCATAGGAGCAATTTAGATGACAAAGAGAGCACCCTTCAGTCCAGATTTACACTGTGTTCCTATTCACCGACACATCAGCAAACATTATAAATGCCTTGCCTGAGAAATGAATGGTTTCTGAGCGAGTTCCTGGGCTAGCAGCAGGTTTGAAATTCTATAGAATCAGGCAAGGGGGAAGGTGACTAGGATAGAATTACGGGAAAGGATTAATGAGGGGGTGCGGGCTGAACAGACTGCTCTACTGTTCTCTCCATCGCTAGACTGAGGACTCACTGATTCTTGCCTCCAGGACTGTACTTTTATAACTTAAAACAAGCCTCTTTAAACAAATCTGCATCAGGCAATGTGTCAACACTTCATTGGTTTCAATAGAATTAGTTTTCTAAATGCTCTTTTCTGAAGCAATTTTTGTACTTGAAAATGCATTACAAGGAACATTTACTATAACTACAGTACAGCGATATAGAATATGACAAGTAGGGTTTTAATCAGTGCAAGCTGCCATACAGACCACGTTCCATGCTGATCCTCCCCCTTCCCCTCAGCGTCAGTGTTAATCAACCCAGGAACTTGAGGTTATTTTCACTGGTGTTTGCTGTAAATAATAGTCAGGACCTTAATTGTATTTGCCCAGAATGAACGAGGCTCACGGCCGTCCAAAGACACCTTGGCAGGTTGTGATTTAATAGCCTTACGTAACTCGGGCCCTTATGCACCCCAAGCCAAATACACCGTAAGATCGTTCTGCTAGCTGAGAGATAACATGCCAGAGCCTGAACAAGGTAGGGGAAACCACACATCAGCACTCCGTTAGACCTGCCCCGGTCAAACTCAGAACGCAGCTAGGAGCGGCCAAGACTTACTGAAAATTCAACGTTGCCAATTCTGACACGTTCTGCAGGACGCGCTCTCTTGGTAAGATGTCTGTAAATACGAGCAGCATGAGGGCCTGCAAAATAGCCAGATAATTCCTTTACACATCCTTCACATTGGTCTAACGGTGGTTTGCTTGCCATTTTTTTTTAATTCTCTAAAAGGGAAACAGATAAAGGATAAGGGCTTTAAAGTGCCCTAATAGTAAGAAATAGTGGGTTCTATTATGAGAACCCATTTAACCTCATTCCACTTCAATTTCACCTCTTTCTAAATGTGGCTGGAATAGAGATGAAAGGGCAGTGGCCGCTGGGTCTCTGATGCATCACAGTTCACAAAGAGAGAGCTGTGGTGGCAGACAAATCCTACACCACTGTGTGTTAGATGTTCCAAATATGTTCGTTTGACCTTGCTGGGAACAGTAAGTAGAGACAAATGGCTTCCCTCCTCCTCGTTCCTTCTGAGATGTCTCATCTACTTATCTTCAAGAGATGCCGAGGACGTAACCAAAAGTGTAGTTTGGGGTCAAAACCGCCTGGGGCAGGCTCCTCATCTTTCCATTTTTTGCCGATTGTTTCCACTTAGACTTATTACTTAAATCTTCCAAGCCTCAGTTTTGTCATCTGTACAACTGGCACAGGACCTAATGTTTCTGGTTGCTGTGAGGATTACAGATAGTGATGCCTGAATAGTAGCTGCTCAACAAATGTGAGCTGATGGCAGGGTTCTTGTGAAGAGTTCCACTGGGAACAAAACCATGTGGTCAACATTTAATAAGGACCAATTAGCGGCTGGCTACTGTGCAAAGCCTGAGATTTGGCTCCTGAGAGGATCTCACTGCCTTGTTAGGCAAGGAGGCAAGTATGCATGTGATGCCTATCAAAAGTGGTGAGTACCATCATCAAGATGATGGCTCTTTTCTATGACTTTATGTGGCAAAAAGTATAGTTATGTTTGTTTATTTTTAATTCACCTGAAAATTGAGTTGATGCTAGCATTCCTTGTAAGAAAGCCAAAAGGATAGGTGCTATGACACAAAAGAAGCACTAGAAAGAGAGGACAGAAGATCCTCACAAAAGTACATGCGGTCACCAAAACATGTACTCCCACTCTCTTCTACAAAAATCTTACTTGACTTGATATCCCCAAGAGGGCCTGGGATGGGCCAGCTGTCTTGTGATTCTGATTACCGCCTTAAGGACTTTTGATCATTACATAGCCCTTATTCTTCTTAAAACACTTTGTTTAAATTGGACCAAAGTGATCTGGGTAGGTGATTAGAAGCCAAAAATATAAAGTTTAATTATCTGGTGTGATGTTTTGCTCTATAGTCTCTTTCTCACTGAGATTTTCCTTGACTCCTCTATTAAAAATTTTAAACCCATTCAACATAGTACTGGAAGTTCTTGCCATAGCAATCAGACAAGAAAAAGAAATAAAAAGCATCCAAATTGGTAAGGAATAGGTAAAACTTTCACACTTTGTAGATGACATAATACATATATAAAACCCTAAAGACTCCACCAAAAACTACTAGAACTAATACATTAATTCAACAAGGTCACAGCATAAAAACTCAATATACAGAAATGTGTTGCACTTCTACACATTAATAATGAAGTAGCAGAGAGAGAAATTAAGATAACAATTCCATTTATAATTGTACCAAAAATAATAAAATACCTAGGAATAAACTTAAGCAAGGAGGTGAAAGATCTGTACTCTAAGAACTATAAAATATTAATGAAAGAAATTGAAGATGACACAAAGATATTTGTTTGGAAAGATATTCCATGCTCATGAACTGGGAGAACAAATATTGTTAAAATGTCTATACAAACCAAAGCAATCTATAGATTTAAGGCAATCTCTATCAAAATGGCAAGACCATTTTTCATATAACTAGAAGAAAAAATCCTAAAATTTATATAAAATCACAAAAGACTCAAATAGCCAAAGAAATTTTGAAAAAGAAGAACAAAACTGGAGGTATCACAATCCTCATTGTCCAGATGTATTACAAAGCTGTAGTAATCAAAAAAGTATAATACTGGCACAAAAACAGACACATAGATCAGAAGAACAGAATAGAAAGCCTAGAGATAAACCCACAATTACATGGTCAATTAATCCATGACAAAGAGGGCAAGAATATGCAATGGAAAAAGACAGTCTTATCAACAAATGGCAGTGGGAAAACTGGTCAGCAACATGCAGAAGAATGAAACTGGACAACTTTCTAACACCAAACACAAAAGAAACTCAAAATGGATTAAAGACCTAAATGTGAGGTCTGACACCATAAAAATCCTAGAAGAGAGCACAGGCGGTATGGTTGACATTAGCCATAGCAACAGTTTTCTATATATGTCTCCCGAGGCAAAGGAAACAAATGCAAAAATAAACTATGGAGACTACATCAAAATACAAAGCTTCTGCACAGCAAAAGAATCAATAAAACTAAAAGGCAACCTATTGAATGGGAGAAGATATTTGCAAATGATAGATCTGATAAAGGGTTAGTATCCAAAATATATAAAGAACTTCTACAACCCAACATCAAAAAAAAAAAAAAAGTAACCCAAATAAAAATGGTCAGCAGGCATGAACAGACATCTCAAAGAAGACACACAGATGGCAAGAGATGCATGAAAAGAAGCTCATCAAGGAAATGCAAATCAAAATGACAATGAGATATCACCTCATGCCTGTCAGAATTATTAAAATAAAAAACTCAAGAAACAAGTGTTGGTGAGGAAGTGGAGATAAAGGAACCCTCGTGTGCTGTTGGTGGGAATGGAAACTGGTACAGCCACTGTGGCAAACAGTATGGAGCCTTCTCAAAAAATTAAAAACAGAATTACTGTATGGTCAAGTCATTCTTCTATTGGGTACTTACCCAAGGAATTCAAAACTCTAATTTGAAGGGATATATGCAGTATTATTTACAACAGTCATCTTATGGAGGCAGCCTGTGTCCATTGACAGATGAATGGATAAAGAACAGCTGGTATAAATATACAATGGAATATTACTCAGCCATAAAATTAAATCTTGCCATTTGCAACATGTATGGATCTATAGGGTACAATGCTAAGTGAAATAAGTCAATCAGAGAAAGAAAAATACCATATGATTTCACTCATGTGGTATTTAAGAAAGAAACAAAAACAAACAAAGTAAAAAGAGACAGATAAAAAAATGAGTTTTATTTATTTATTTTTTAAATGGACTTTCCTTATAGAGAAGAAACTGATGGTTAGCAGTAGGGAGGTTGTACGAGGATGGGTGAAATGAATGAAGGGTGAAGAATATATTCATATGATTAGCACTTTGTAATGCATAGAATTGTTGGATTGCTATATTGTATACCTGAAACTAATGTAACACTGCATGTTAGTTATCCTGGAATTAAAAAAAACCCTGCAAACTCCAATTCCTCTCTTCCCTGCTTAATTTTTCATCATGATATTCTACCTATTTATGTATTTTACATACTCTTTGTTTCTCCCTATGATTGCAAGCCCCATGAGGGTAGGCATTTTTGCCTTTCTTTCCCCCCCCGGAAATCTTGGTTTTCCAGAAAGGGAACATTTGGGTACATTGAGCACTTGGGAGTTAAGGTTTGTTGAATGGTTGATAAATTACAGATTTATGTTTGGGTATAAACAGTAAAGTTTAGAGAATCGTCCTGAATGAGAGGGTTGGAACAAGGGGGTTGAAATTGCTTTGCACATTTAAGTAACAGGGAAGTCCCTCTAGAGAGGAAGAGAACAGCAAGAAGACTAGATTCAGGTAAGAGGAGATTGGGAAAAAGAGTCCTGTGGAGATATTCTCAGCCTTAGTCTCTTGTTCACCTATGGATACTTAGGATTTGCCTACACATAGTATTCCCGTTCTTAGCATGTGACCCACCACGTGATCTCTGTCCCATCTTACTGGACTTGAGAGGGGCGCCTGACTTGAGGGACCAAGGGAGAGATTTCCTGGCATAGAGAATGGTCAGTGAATGCTGATTTCTGATTTTCAGTTTCAAACTGTACCTTATACTGTGATGTAATTAGCTTGTCATCTTCACATCCCACCACATAGAGTGACACACAATAGCAAATTCAAGCTAAGAACATCACAAAATGAATTATTTACACATTACAAAAGACAGAGTTGAGGGAAGGGAACATACAGCAAACCTACAAGAGAAAGAAAACATGAAAGAAAAGGTGAGACCTTGAAAATAAATTTAGGTTCAATATTTGAGTATTAGAGAATATGGAAAAAAGGCCAAGAGAAAATTACCAAAGACGATGGAAGAAAATTTATTATAGTTACAGAAAGATAAGAATCTTCATTTTAATTGATTCAAGTGTGGCCATATGATTGAGACACTGTGTCATGAAATGTCAGTAAACTGACCTAGTGACAAGTCGTTAAAAGCTTAAAGAGGAAAAAAGTCCTGTGAAGTTTGACACTAAACACAGGGGTATCAAATTCTCCTTAATAATAATGAGTATTATCTAGCCAACATTTTGATTTAGTAGGAAGTGTAAATGAAGACATTTCAGGCAAGGTCACAGAAAACTTCCTTAAGGTCACAGGGCCAACCTGAAAAATATACTTGACAGTATGCTCTAGAGAAAACAAGGGGGAAAATCTGACTAGTAGGAAGGCATCGAATAAAAGAAATGGTGGAATTAACCTAAGCATACAAGGGAAAGAAATGCCAGAATGTTAGGTGGGGAGCACAGAAAACAGTGAGTCCTAACTAGTACACGGTGGACTCCAAGATTGACACCAGGATGAATGAGCAGGTTCACTCAATTGCTGCAAACAGCTGGAATATCTTACTGAAACAAATGAGGAAGGTGTATGACAATACTGATGTAGGGAAAAAGTTGTCAAGGAAAGACATGGTCAAATGTGATGCAAACTGAGATGTGGCATGAGTTTGAGGTACTGACTGAATCTTAAAAAAAGGATCCATTTGATCTCATCACAGAAATGGGTTCCTTCAGTTCCCCTACAATTCATCACACCAGATTAACAGAAATGGAAACAGAATCCTACCACACAACATGGCTTTTCTGGAGAAAAATACGTTTTCACTGTCATATACTAACCGTAGTTTCAAACATCAATATCGATGTATTAACAGAGCATCGAGGAATGGCTCATAATGTGGAATTATGATTAGGTATTATGATCTTAAAGCAATGGTATAGCTGACAAAAGATAGTGGATGGGTATACACGGGAGGAGTGGAGAGTCACAGAACTTGCACTTGTATATTGAGACTAAGAGGTGCCATTGCAGTTTGATGGAAGTTGATACAGAGTTTTAGGCATATCATTTATATTCTCAGCTATAGATGATAAAATCCTCTCACCGACGATGGGACACAATTGCCAAAAATTGGGGAAAAGAGGGGAGGAGACTGCAGATAGGGGGTGTATTTATTTATGGCTGCATAAACATTTCCCCCATAACTCAGCAGTTTAAAACAATAAACATTGATTATCTCCACATATCAGGAATCTGAGCAGGTTGGCTGGGGAGTCCTGGTCAGTTTCTTACAAGGCTGCAGTCATCCTAAGGCTTGACTGGGGCTATAAAATTCACTCTCAAGATGGCAGGAGGCCTCCCTTCTCTTCACAGGTTTAGTGTCCTCATGATATAGAAGCTGCTTCCTCTGAGTGATCCAAGATACCAATAAAAGTTGACCGCTGAACAAAATGGGTTTGAACTTGTGTGGGTCCACTTGTACACAAATTTGTTTGTTTATTTTACTGTTTATTTACTTATTTTTGACAGAGAGAGAGAGAGAGAGAGAGAAGAGGGAGAGGTACAGGGAGAGGAGAGAGAGAACGTGTGTGCATTAGTGGGGAGGGGCAGAGAGAGAGGGAGACACAGAATCTGAAGCAGACTCGAGGCTCTGAGCTGTCAGCACAGAGCCTGATGCGAGGCTTGAACCACCCACAGACTCTGAGATCATGACCTGAGCCGAAGTCGGACTCTCAACCAACTGAGCCACCCAGGCGCCCCTGCAGATTTTTAAAATTTTGATAAATAGAGTACAGTACTGTAACTGTATTTCCTCTTCCTTACAATTTTCTTAATAGTCTTTTCTTTTCTCTAGAATACATATACCATACTGAATATAAGTTAATCAACTCTTTTTGTAATTTGCTAACGCTTCCTGTCCACAGCAGGCTATTAGCAGGAAGTTTTGGAGGCATCAAAAATTATACATTGATTTTCTCCTATGCAGGGAGCCTCTAATCTCCACCTAGCTCAAGGGTCAGCTGTATTACCTAGCCCCAGAAATTACATGCTGTCACTTTTGCAGTATCCTATTAGTCACATAGCTTACTCTTTCTAGAAGTGGACCTCACAAGGGCATGAATATCTGGAAGAGAGGATCAATGGGGGACACTTGGGAGCTGGCTGCCACAAGAGGTATGAGCCTATAATTTAGAGATGTGGAGTAAATATCAAAGTACAAAACATGGAAATGGCTAAAGGAAGTTTTGTTGGTACTATTTAATTTTTCTCTATATGTACATATTAGATTAAAAATAGTTCTAGGAATTCTTGAAAATATAGAAAAATATGAAGTAATAAATGTTACCAATAATTGTTTAATACAGACATTGTTCACGTTTTGCTTTTCAGTCCTAGTTTTCATATCAAAGCATATATATAAAACAAACATAAGTAAAATAATAAATTTCCTTCTCTAGAGATGACTTGAAAACTATTGCTCTTATATGAAGTACAATAATAATATGAATTTATTTTGATATGTTTAGAAAATCATCCACAGAGCCATCATTCATGTAGACCTGCCAACTTTCTAGAGAATATCTTAGACTCTTTCTCTCTCTTTCAGTCCAGATATATATCTTGCATAAAGTGGAAGCATTCTGGAAAAACTGATTGCAATGGCTGTATTTTATTCCATTAGAAAGGTCAATCATAATTTATCCTCCTGTTATGGGACATTAATTGTTTCCAATTGTTATTATAGGAAGTGCTTTATAGCAATCATGGTGTACATCTCTTATTTCTATTGGGTAAATTCTTTATCTTTTACTTTTTTATTACATTTTTTTTAATGTTTTTGATTTTTGAGAGACAGAGAAAGATAGAGCATGAGCTGGGGAGGGGCAGAGAGAGAGGGAGACACAGAATCCCAAGCAGGCTCCAGGCTCTGAACTGTCAGCACAGAGCTCAGTGTGGGTCTCGAATCCATGAACCGTGACATCATGACCTGAGCCGAAGTCAGACGATTAACACAGTGAGCCACCCAGGTGCCCCTCTACTGGGTACATTCTTAAATTTTTAAAAAATGTTTATTTATTTTTGAGACAAAGAGAGAGACAGAGTGTGAGCGTGTGAGGGGCAGAGAGATAGGGAGACACAGAATCCCAAGCAGGCTCCAGGCTCTGAGCTGTCAACACAGAGCCCAATGTGGGGCTCGAAGCCATAAACTGTGAAATCATGACCTGAGCCGAAGTCAGCCACCCAACCGACTGAGCCACCCAGGTGCCCCTACTGGGTAAATTCTTAAAAGTAGAAAGACTCTGATGAAGTTTATGAATATTTTCAAGGCCTTTGAAAAAAAAAAATAGAACAAAGTTCCTCCAGAAATCTGTGTATGAGAACACGTGTCCCACACACTGTTGCTGACTTTTGTGCCATTATCAATACATATTGTTTGGAAAAATGGATGATTCCCTAAGGACAACTTGAGCCAGAGAAAGGAATCAGGTTCCAGTCTTGAGATTTAGTTTAAAGGGGAAAAAAATCAAGCAAAACAACAAACAACAAAACTCTTACCCCCCTGGCCTGCTCCAAAGGAAATCTCCACAAGTATAGATAGGGGGCATCTATTTGGAGCCTTCTGCATCATTATTTAACAACCCCCCTGTGCACAGTGGACTCTTCCCATTTTCCCTACTCTCATGCTCATAAACTCTTAAATTACATTTACCTTTACTGGGAGATAAAGGTCAGATGTAATTTACCTAATAGAACCAGTTGATGGAAATCTATACAGTGAAAGAGATATTAGTCTTGAAAAACGAAGAACATTTTGTCCCTGCCTCTGTGCTGCTCTCAGCATGTTTTAAATACGACCCAGCATTTGTTAACGGATACCACATGTCACCATCTTTAAGTGACCTTATCCATCTTATCACCACAATTTTGAACTAAGAAAAAATAATATCCCACCACCAAACGATCCTGAAGGATACTGCCTGTCACATTAGCTTGTCAGCAGCCTTGACATGGTCAGTAATTCTTGCACATATTTTGTCATTTACCAGATTACACTGAAAATAAAAATCTCTGGAAATATCTCTCTCAAGTTCTGTTTTCTTGGCTCTCAATATAAAGGTAGTGACAAGAAGGAAATTATTTGATTAATCCTTCTAGATAAGCAAATCCAATCATTCCCACCTGGAATGGGAATGGATCAGGAAGCCTGTGTTCACATTTTCTGCTCATGGGCTTTGCCCCTTCAGAGGGACCCCCAGGACCCCCTCTTCCTCTCCATTTATCAGATGAGGCCAATAATGTCTTTCTTAGCTACTGCTTGGAGCTTAAGGATCAAATATGCTTTTAAACTCTCATTTAATAAGTATTATGTTGGTAGTAGGAGTCAAGAGCGCAATTCAGGCTTCTAAAAAAATTATTTCTTGGATTACCTCAATTGTTTTGAATTATTAGTAGCCAGCCAATAGGATTAGAGCCAATTTGCTGAATACCACCAACTTTTGCAGTTTTAGATCTATACTCTTTTGTTATTTTAATAATTTTAACACGGATACAACTAAGAGTATGAAAATGTTTTAGATGATAGCGTTTTATGAATGATACATTTTGTTTTTTTGGTCTCATGTATGGATCTCACTGCTCCCCTCTAATGTATTTTACCTACATTTGAAGAAATTGGGACTTTTTAGCCAGTTTGAGTAGAGACTAACAATATTTTTAAATGTTGCTAACAGTTAATGTTTATCAAAACTCAGCATTTCACTCAGAATTGATAATTTCTGCAGCGAATTTACAAAGCAACACTAAACAATGAAACACAAATTATGTATCAATATAAGTACCCAACATGATCTTCTAGAAGTCTGCCATTTCCTTTCCTTCAAGGACAAATTCCAGCAACCCAATCAATCCTATCATGGTCCAAAAAGAATATAGCTTATTTCTTTGTGTAACAACATTGACGTTACCTTTAGTACCTACTCAAATGCCTTTTAAAAAGCCAGAATGCTCCAAAAGCATTAATTGTCAAAATGGAATTTAGTAGAAATTCTCTAGCACAGATCTCACAGGGTAAAACCACACTCCCACAGGTAACAAATCTACTTCCCTAAGAGGCAATTTTACTCCCTTCTGTTTTGAAAGCCTTACCTTATTCTTACTTTCAACAACTTATTGCCTAAAAGGAATCCTGCTCTTCAGTTTCATTTGCTCTGTGAGTAGTAGGGATTTGGGAGGACAGAGTGATGTCATGTTGGTCCTGTGTGCCAAGGTCACAGAAAAAACCTGCCAGACCTTCCCGTTTTATATCTCCACACTCTGTGGCCTTCTCTTAACCCAGGTTGGACTTCAAAACTGAGCAGAGACTCTCTTCATTTCTGCCATAGCCATCCTAACTTGGTAAGGGACTAAGGATATTTCTGCTTCAATAAGTAAATACATTGCCATGTGAAAAAGAAAAGATGTTTCAAGAACTATTACCATCAAATATGCTGTGATATGAGTAGTCTCAATGGCAGGAGGTTAAGCTGCTCATCAGTACCAGAAATAAGGATGGGGCCACACTGCAAGAACTTCTCTTGCATTGGTACTCCATTCAGCCTGTGGCCTGGATCTCACTGGGGCCAATATGGAGACTTTTTGAGCTCCATCTAAGAAAGGTTGGTCTTGCCTCCTAGAAGGACTAACTGGCTACATGGTATGAATTGGAATGTGGGGAGCAGACAGAATTGCTGGGAAAGCCTTGCAGAGTCTAGGCCCCAGATAATGTGGAATCAGTGGCGATCTTGGAGAAAAATGAGGAGAAATGGGGGCCCAGAACAAGACATCTATAAATAGAAAATAAGACAGACATAGAAATCTACAGGCCTCAGCAAATGATTAGATGTACAAAAGGGGCCCAGAGAGGAAGACGGGCAAAAGTGATTCCCAAGTTTTGAACCTGGCTACTCGTGAGAGTGACACTGAAAACTGGTGAATCACATGGGATGGGATCATGGGAACCGCAATGTTTTGGGTTCAGGCACACTGAGTTTGATGTGTCAGTGGGTTATCAAATACCTGTGGCCTATAATTAAAAACCATATTATTTATATTTAGTTTTCAACTTTTTGCCTTAAGATAGTCCATCAGTGCAAGCCAAAAATGTTCGGATGTTTATTTTCTTCTGTGCACTTCCCTGGGCTTATCAGGTTTTCTTGCCAAAATGAGGCATCTGCAGCTTAAGGATACAAGTCGCTCATCCAAAGTAATGTCAGATTTCGGAAAGTATGATTTCCAGAACTGGAGTACTAACATCACCCAGATGTTATAAAGCTGTGGTGTTAAATCCACCCAGATGTCTCTGATTGCATCTAGCTCATCTCAAGTCCTTTGCTCATCTTGTGTGTTCCGTTCATTTAATCTGCTATAAATCACTATAGCTTTGAATGTGTGTGTGTTTTTTGTTGTTGTTGTTAAAGGAAGTTTGAGGAGATCCAATGATATGAATGTGGAGAGTACAGACATCGTAAAGATATTCTTAGGTCCCCTAATAAAACAAATTCGTGACTATGGGACAATAAGTGGACTCTGGGACGGAGAGCATGCTCAGGGACCATCCGGTTCAATTCTTTCATTTTACAGATGAGAGAAAACTTTGGTTGTGAGGATTTAGGAGATTTCATGAAGACAGAACAAGATAGCACCAGAGCTGGCGTTAGACACCAGGAGTATCTGGTTTGGGATTACGTAAGTGGATTGGGAAAGCTGTGCTTTGGTTTCTCTGTTTTGCATTTCGTTGAAAGCAAAATGTATGAAGAGTAGAATAGCTCTTGTATGTCCCACCCCCCCCACCCCCCGACTTTTACATCAGCCAGTTTTTCTCTCTATGGGGCTATTTCCATCAGGATGAATACCTGAGATCAACCCTTCTTTTAAACATATATACATATTTTTAAATTTTTAAAATGTTTATTTATTTTTGAGAGAGAGAGAGAGAAAGAGAGAGAGCAAGCGTACAAGCAGGGGAGGGACAGAGAGAGAGTGAGAAGCAGGCTCCAGGCTTTGAGCTTATGTGGGGTTCAAACCCATAAACCATGAGATCATGACCTGAGCTAAAGTCGGATACTTAACTGACTGAGCCACCCAGGCATCCCCTGAGATCAACTCTTCTACACCCCATATTTCTTCATGATGGACAATGTTTCTACAAGATAGCTGCATCTATAATATGTTCTTCTGAAGCAGGAAAGATGTGTCTACAGTTAAACTTGGACCTAAAGCCAGGTTTGCATTTCCATCAACTCACAGTTATATTACAACTTCTTCGACTAAAAAAATATATTTTTTACATACATACATATATGTATATATGTATACAAAAGCTTCATTTGGTCCCACATTCTTTACCAGCTACAGTCCCGTTTTTTTGTTTTCCTTCCCAGCAAGTCTATTATAGATGTGTCTATACTCACTTTCTGCAACGTCTTATCACCCATTCTCTCTTTTTTTGTCATTAAGGCAAAATTTACATAACAAAGTGAACCACTGTAAGGACAACAATTCAGTGGTGTTGAGTACATCCAGAATTTGTGTAGCCACCTCCTCTGTCTGGTTCCAAAAACATTTCATCAGTCCCCAAGGAGACCCTGAACCCATTAAGAAGTTGCTCCCCATTTCCCCATTCCCGCAGCCATTGGTGTTCTATCTCTACATACTTGCTTATTCTGGATATTTCATGCAAATGAAATAACAAAATATGTGACTTTTTTTTTTAATGTCTGACTTCTTCCCCTTAGCATAATGCTTTCCAGTCTCATCCACACTGTAGCATGGACTAGTCCTTCATTCATTTTTCTGGATGAATAAGATTCCATTGTTTTATCACTGTCTTAAACCCACTCCAGATGCTTCTTATTTCACCATTTTCAAAAGTGCTCTTATTAAGATCGACAATGATGACTAAGTCTCTAAATCCAATGATGAAGTTTGTCTTTATTGAACTAGATTTATCAGCAACATTGAGCAAGCTGACACTCTTCTCCTTGAACTGAGTTCTTGGCTTGGGTTTCAGGAGAACATACATTTCTGGTTTTCTTCTTGGGTCTTTAGGCATTTCTATGAATCCTTTGTGGATTACTTTTTACCTTTTAAACCTCAACATGGAGTGCTTAGAGGTTCTCTCACAATCCTTCCTTCTTGATTTATTGGTTGGTTATTTCAATTAATACTGCTGCTAATGTTTAATTTTCAAAAAGGTAAAATCCTGACTGTCATGCAAATATATAATACATACATCTAATATTTTATTCCCCTCATTAATTAATGAGGGAGCCAGTAAGATACTAAAACTGGTTCTAAGAACATTTGAAGAGCTACTGACAATTTAGTAAAGGAATGTGTTGTATAATAAAGAGTATGTATGGTCTTTGTCCTAGGTCCAGAGAGAAAGCTTTTAACCCTTGGAATCTCCAGACAGTGGAGTCTTATGTTAGCGATGGTGAGCCTCTGGAACCACAAATGAGTTTATGCGAATGAAGTGACTCCAGGTAGGCTCCTAGGCAATTCTAAGATAGAGGCCAACCATTCCTGAATGTTGAGGCTTTGAGCTGGATGATAACAGCCTGACCTCCAGGGAAGGGAGGCAAGCTAGAGACTGAGTTTATGGTCAATGCTTTGATTAATCATGTCTGTGTAAGAAAAACTCTGAAAACCAAAACGTGGGGAAACTTTTCTGGTTAGTGATATACATCGATATGACAGCACGTTGATATATCCTGAGGATATGGAAGCTTTGCATTAGGGACAACCCATATGTTTCTTCATCTCGCTAGTCCTGATTTATGTTCCTTATGATAAAACTGTAATTGTAAATATAGCAGTACCCTGAGTTTTGTGAATTGCTCTGGTAAATTCTTGTACATAAGGAAGTAATGGGAACCTCCAAGTTTGTAGCCAGTTGGTCACAAGTGGGAAACTCCAGAGCTTGCAGCTGGTGTCTGAAGTGAGGGAAGTCTTGTGAACCCTCAGCCTGTAAAGTCTGTAATAGCTCAAATAGTGTCAGAATTGCACTGCAGAAAGTTAAGGCAAACTTTCAGATTAGATACAAAACAGATTAATGTTTAACAGTATTAAAAATACCCATAGTTTTCCACTGGACAGAAATTATTTGTATTGCTACCATACACAATTGTGTAAATTAGCATGAAATTTCTGGGGCTTAAATCACAGTCTTAACACTCTCTAGAATCATGGCTCCCAACATTTTATTTCTAGCTTGCACACGACTCCTGATCTTTAGGCTAGTACTGCTTGATTGTCTAATAAGCAATGAAACACAATACAACCAGCAGTGAAATTTCAACTTCTTGCTCCAAAGATGCTTGCTCTGTACTTTTATGCAACTCTGAATGGCCTACTGATCCTTTCCATTGCTCATCTGTGGCTTCTCTCCTTCTATACCATTTCATATCCAATAAGGCAGCAAATCTTGCTGGGTTCCAGCTTCTAATTTCATCCCAAATTTGACAAGTTCCCATCATTGTCCTTGCTAACATCTTGGTATAATGCACTATCACCTCTTTCCTGGATTACAACACTATACTTTCAGTTGTCTCCCTGATTTCTACTCCCATATCCTTGAATTTACTTTAAATACGGCAGTTGTATAATCCTATTAAAACACAAATCGGGGCACCTGGGTGGCCCAGTCGGTTAAGTGTCTGACTTTGGCTCAGGTCATGATCTCATGGACCATGAGTTTAAGCCCAATCTCAGGCTCTGTGCTGATTGCTCAGAGCCTGGAGCCTACTTTAGAATCTGTGTCTCCCTCACTCTCCACCCCTACCCCGTCCATTCTCTGTCTCGCTCTCTAAATAAACAAACATTTAGACCATACATGCACAAGTCTGAGTATGCCAAACCTTACAAGTGCTTCCTATCTCAACGGACTAAAAGCCCAAATCCTTACCATGGTCCATAAGGGCTTATGTGACCCAACCCTTTCTTAGCTTTCTATCTGCCTTCCCTGCTACTCTCTGTCTTATTCTCTTGACACCAGCCACTTTGCCATTTTTGGGTCCTAAATATGCCATGTTTTCACTCTTACTGACCTCTTCTTAAAGCACTCCTCATGGTTTATATCCTTACCTCTTTTAAACCTTTGCTCAAATGTCACCTTGGTGAGGTATCCTTTGACCATCATATTTAGAACTTCATCCTCGGTCTCTACTCTTCCTACGCTGCTCCTTCCTCTGAATTATTTTTCCTCATAGCATTTATCACCATGCAACGATATATAATTTACTTGTTTTGTTTATTGTATATCCCACTGAAGAGACTATAAGCTTCATGCAGGCAAGCATTTTTTAAAATTTGTTTTATTCACCAAAGTATCCCTAATGCCTAGAACAGTTCCTGGCACTCTGGAATTCACAAAATATTTATTAAATAATGAATTGTGACATATTGATATTATTGAAAACTGAAGAAATACATCACTAGTAATTTTATAGGCAAATAAAAGCTGTCTATCATAGTAGTTTTGGGTGGCTATATACTTTTCTTCCATGGTTTGGAATTGATTTAAGAGGCAGCTCGCAAGTCATTAATAATGTCATTTTAATTACTCTATAGTTACAGCTCATTTTGGACCCCAAACTGAATTACCCGTCTTGAACACCACCTTATTCATCAGACTTGGCTCTGATAATGACATGGTGATAAGAGCCATTTGTTATTTTCAATAATCTTTTCCTTAGTCAATAATTTTTTATTTGCAAGTCACCGATATACACTTAGACTATCAAGGTGATATAGTTTGTTCATATATTAATTCACATCAGGTCTTCTCTGTGTTTTTCCCTTACCAATTCTAAAAGAATATAGCTGGATTTTCGCCTTCCTTTCCCTTAGGATGGTTGAGTTGCAGGGTCAAAGCAGAAAGAGCCTGAAATCAATTGTCTTCCTGGTTCGTTTGTTTAGAGAGCCTAAACTCTAAGGCTAGGGTGACCTAGGGTAGGAAGGGTAGGTTGGTGCCATTGAGGAGAGAGTGAAATCAGAAGAGATGAAAGTGGCAGAGATTTATTTAAGATTAAGGAATAGACTGTGCTTAGGGTTCCCTGAACACATCATTATGGCTTCTGGGTTCTCTCCCCAAAAAGGAACAGAATGTTGGAAGACAAAGGCTGTATGCTGCTTACAGGGCTCCTCCTGAGTGAAGAAGGGAATACCGCAAGGTTTCTCATTAAATCCAATGGAAATGAATAATACTAAGCCTCCTGAGGCACTAGACTTCTGAAGCATAGAATCTGTCAGTTACCCAGGAAAATGAATCTACCGTCTCTCCTTATGAAGTTGAATCTCCTTTTCCTCTTTGAAGGCTAGCCTTGTTTGCTACAAAAATGGCTTCCCTAAGTGTGGATTTATATCACTTTCTATTCCAAGAAGCATTCTGGGAAGAGTCCGTCAAGTTGTTGTTGTTGTTTTTTTTTTTTTTTTTAGCACTAAGGTTTCTGAAATTGCCATTCCCTCTCTATGAGAGTTGTGAGCAAGAGTTGAAAAAAGACATAGCAAGTCAGCGAATGTATGAGGAAGTCATTCTGCTTTAGAAGTCTAGTGCCCAGAAGGCTGTTGTGTTGGTTTCCTGGTCTCTGGGGCAGAAGGAGTTTGGTATTGAAGGTAAACTTGTCCATGAAAGCACTTTTTGGATGGGAGATCAAAAAGCTTTAGGACTAAGTAGGAAGAGGGAATTGGTTTTTTATTACCAAAGGAAAATATAATTGTCTACTGATGAGACACTTGGAAGAAATAAGTCAAATCCATTTGTGGATCATTAATGGGTGGAAATGGGGCCAATTTACTATTACATGTGAAAGCCTAGATGGGGCAATTAGGATAATAGCAACCTAAACATCAAGCTTTTCTAATCAAAAACAAGATACTGTCCCAGGATTCTAAATATAGACTCTTTTGCAGATTAATAAGAGAAGGAAGGAAAGAGTAGACCATTTGTTTTTTCTAAAGTCCTGGCTCTCAATTAAATTAAAAAAAAAGATTAATTTGACTCTATGATCATAAAAAGGTTGATTATATAAAAACGAATTGTACGTGAAGAAAGAACAGATCCTAGAGCTCTAAGAAATGACCAGTATGTATTTATAAATAATGTAGCAGTTTTAAGTTTTTATTTTATTTTTTTTTTTACAAATAGTTTATTGTCAAGTTGGTTTCCATATAACACCCAGTGCTCATCCCCACAAAGCAGTTTGAAGTTTTATAGATAACTGTTAAGTTACTAAATATAATGGGTGTACTCATTCAGTGTACAATTTTATTTTCTGGTTGTAGGGAATATTTTGGTAAACTTAATGGAAATTTGCTCTGAAAGTTCACAAGTAGGCCTGGTCGTTTATTATCACAAAGCTCAGGTACACCTGCAAAAATGTTCACATCGGCCTGGGGATAATACAGGAGATGCATATGTTATGATAGATTTAAAGGAAAGAATGGTGTCAATCCCACTGCTTTGACAAGACTGAGATCTTTGATCTTTTTCTGACACAAAGATATACTACTGAATTGCAAAAAATTGTTAAAACTTAATGAATTTCACATCTAAAGATAATGTTATCACACTAGTATCCAAGGACAGGGAGAGAAATTTTTAGTTGCTTTACTTAATTTTCAGCTTTACCTATTTCCCAAAAATTATATGAGTGACTTGGAAAAAACCAAACACTCAAAGACAGGGTTATGTTGCAGACTGACAGACAGACAGACAGATAGACACCCCCCACACACACACACAAAATAGATGTAAAACATCAAACTCATGCTTTCCTCAATCATATTGTATAAATGGTCTAGGCTATACCATTCACTTATGGTATTTGAGTTGTGCAATATTTTCCCTCTTTAACTCTTTTCTCAATATCCTTAAAAATGTATTAGCTACTATGCTGTGTAAATTAACAAAAACATAATAAATAAGAATGCTGTAAACCCATTTCAGAATTAAATACCAAATTAGGAGCTAGATTTTAAACTTTTGGATCTATGAATTACTCAGTTTACCACTTGAATGGCACAAAGAAACAACTCACTGTCTGTGCATCTAACATGGGACTTGTTATATCTTTCTATTCACATATATACATACACAGACACACACATATATGTATATATATGTTCCTTACCAGATTTTTAATTCTTTAAAGATACTCAGTAACTCTTGTTCAACTTTGTATTTCTTGAGGACAGAGCCACACATATGTGGACATAGAGGGAATTAAATTGGGAGCAAGTGTCACTGGTATAAGCCAAAAGAAATAAGACTCATCTCATTCAGAAAGCTTTTCCTTAAACTGAAGCAAGACTTTGAAATAAAGGTGTAGTCCAGCTACTGAAGTAAAATTCCCATTTTTTGCTTTGAATTGAAACAAAACAAAACAAAAGCTTCCAAAAAGAGCTGGTCAAGAGTGCTTCAAGCCTCTAACATAATATATGTGAGCAGGGAGGCCATAGAAGAGCCCCTGGTGCTCCTGGATGGCTCATTCGGTTAAGCATCAGACTCTTAATTTCGGTTAAGGTCATGATCTCACTGTTCGTGGGTTTGAGCCTCACGTTGGCTTCTCGGATGACAGTATGGAGCCTGCTTAGGATTCTCTCTCTTCCCTTTCTCTCTGTCCCTCCCCGACTTGGGTTCTCTCTCTCCTCTCTCTCTCTCTCCCTCTCTTTTTCTTTCTCAAAATAAGTAAACTTAAAAAAAAAAAATTGAAAAGCCCTTCAGATGGGCAAAATGTGGAAGGAGAAACAGAGAAAAGAGGGCCCCTCTGTAAAGTGTGAACATGAAGGTCAGGTTTATTATCATTCCATCCTTGTCCAAGAATGTATTTGTTCCAGTGAAATAATAAGATATTTAATGTATTCATATTTTTACATGTTGTGGGTGATTCTCTTTTCTATCACCTTTGCTCACCTTTCCACTAAGCAATCCCACCCACTGCAATAAATTTCTTAAAAAAATTTTTAGTTGCACCCTCAACTCCTGTGGATTCATTTCTGGTTTTAGCATCAAACCTCAGGGTTAGAGCCTATCCAGTCATGTTCTTTAAAATTATCAAAATATAGCTTTTCAAATAGCTATATTCGAAAAGACGCCACCTGAAAAGAACCAGTAAGAGTTTGATGCGCCTAAAAGAAAGATTACAGACATTAATAATCTTTTATGTCCTTTAATTAAGATGTGCATGTGACTTTGTGGTGAAAAAACTTGGTCACAGATTAATTAGAAATGATAAAGACGGCTGTCATAGTCTCCTTTTAAAAATTCATTATTCGTAACCACCAATTGTCCAATAATTCCAAATCTTAAAGAATAAAGCATGTATTGATTTTACAAAGAACTATCAAGCAACTCATCCACACCAGGTGGTACTATTCTAAAAGGCTGAAATGAGTAAATTACTAAAAGATGGCTTGTGCTCCAAGGAAAGAAGAACATAAAGCTTTGGGAAGCTTATCTGATTATCCCACTTAATTCAGCTGAGTTACATGTCTTTGGAAGAAATGTTGCTTGAAGCAAACAAAAAAAATGGTATTCAACTGGGTTAAATGGTATTATTTGGGAATTTTATAAATTCTGCAGGCTAGGAACACACATTATTGATTTTAAAGAATGTTTAAAGAGAGTCTCGTTCAGGCTCCTCGTCTGCTCCCTTCATGTTTCAATCAATTTCTCCCAGGGGTCTTAGAGTAAAATTAGGTGTTATACCTAGGTGAATTTTAATGGCTCTAATAATTATGTTTCTGTTTCTTCAAAATATCTGATTGATTGCAACTTTATCCTCCCTCTGCAAAGAGATTATAAATTTGCACGCTTCTGTGTCAATGTCACTTGAGTCCAACCTTATCTTGCTTACATTTTCCTGACTGTTGTTTCAATTTATTTGGAGGAAGCAAGAGCCTCCCTTCGGTTTTTATTCTCCTGTGCACTCGGATCTGTAAGTAAATATGAAGGTGCATTGGCAGAGTGTGGGAAGCTTCTACTCTGTTCAGGAGAACGCAGTGGACGCGGGACTAGGCCATCTTACAAGCCCGCCAGGACGTCTCAGCCATTATTTCATTCAACGGCTTTATAAAATAGAATTCTCTTCAGTTTTAGGAAGAGAACACTGACTACACACAATTGGGCCAGGCATGGTTTTGTGTCTGCACTTAACCTAATCTAAGTTCTCGAAACCAATACTAAAAAATCGGGATGGAAGAAAACATTTTGCACTTATTTCAAGGAAACGAGACTTGAGAGATGTGTCTTACCATGCATATGTAAGCTTACCATGTATACCCAAGCCAAAAATAAAATCCAAGGTTATTTTTTATGTATATTTAAAGTTTGCTTCAGAAAACAGAAGAAAATATCCATATATATATATGTATAAGTTAACCATTTGGGGGGAAGAAATTATTCTGAGCAGAATAGCTTACAGTGATTTGGGTACTTTGCTGAGGCTTAAGAAATTGTTAGTGCCAATTCCAATTTGCTTACTTCATTTACTTTGCACCTAAGATGTAAATTAATCATTGCTGGTAACATCAATTTAGTTGTAATTAATCATAGAGGGAGGAGTGAAGCAGTCGCATTGGTGCCAGCCATATTAACTGCCTTACCTGATTGCTCTTGTGCGATTTTCCTGCACTTTGATGAATATACAAGTCAAGGAATACTTTGGGGGCTTCCAAGAATATTCACAGTATCTCTGGAAATAGACTTGAAAGCACTATAAATAGTTGATTGCTCCTTTGCCTGAAGACTTTTTTTGTGGCTATTAGATTTATAACTTTTACACACACACACACACACACACACACACACACACACACATTGCCCTTGTTTTGGAGAAGGGCTTTCAGAGCAGGTGAAGCTAAAAATGGACATTCTGCAGGAGTCTTGGCTGCATGTTCAAGGTCAGAGAGAAGTGGATCCCAACAGAGAGCAAGTATTGATGTTTCCTACGTAGTTTCCGTCCATCAAATAAGTATTGAGGAGAAAATATAACTCTCATTTGCAAATATGCAATATTTATTAGCTCTTGACAAAAAGTTATTGATTTTTATAATCTTATATTCAGAATATATCCATATATTTACTTACCCCTCACAGAACTTTAGGTGATTTACAGAGGACAAATACACCAATAATACACTGATGTAAGAGGTATGATATGAAATCAGTGTATGTTACAATCTTCACATGCCCTGTGACTCCATGTCCATTTTATCAAGCCATTGTTTTCTTTACAGTGAAGACAAATCCCACCTACAACATGCAAGTCAGAGTTCAGCACAGACTGTCAAGATACACTTTTCAGTCCACAGAAAAATAAGAGGCTTCAAAGGTGGGCTTTGCAAGTGTTCTCGTGGAAGGAGGAGGTAGATCGGTGTCACAGAGTGTGTGCTGGCTCCCCACTGCTCCCCAAGGTAGAGGGGTTGATCAGGTCTGTTGCTGCGTATGACCCTGAGCTGGTGGTCCCTGAAAGTGACTGATCCTGTTGCTTCCCTTTGGCATGGGACTGGCATCTACTTCTGAGTTCACGGTCCCTGCCTTGAGACTGGTCCTAAGATCCCTGCACTCTCTTTGGCATTACTTCAGTCCTCCTCAGGGTTATGAGTCTAGTCTCCACTTTTCTGTCTTCCCACTGGAGTATAGAGGGAGATGGGGATCCTGAGCATGCCACATAAGGGCCTGGGAAAGCTGCTGCTGCTATGATAAGTCCACCTGCCCAGATAGGTCCCCGGTGGTTGAGGTACTAGAATGAACATGGGACCTCTCGAAGAGGCATGGAAGTTTCTCAGGCTCAGCCCAGTGAACCAAACCAAACCAAAGCAAACTAAACCAACAAAAACTGAGGAAATCTACCCCGGAATTTCCCAGATGGCACCTGGATGTTTCTACCTACCCATTATCTTGGGATTTTGACCCCACGACCACACTCTTACTCTTTATTCTCTTCTCCTGGGCTCTTCCCCAAGCCCCACAATGTCTTTTTCTTTCTGCTTCCTGTCTTATAGGAATTTCCCTTATTCCACATTCTTTCATTCCCTCTGTGATGTGGCTGACAGTAAAACTTGGTGACCTCGGTTTCCCAGGTTTGGCCTTGGGTATGTAGAGGGAATACTTGAGTACTCTGAAAAGCTTATTTATCTATGCAACCAGCCAGTAACTTGGGAAGTACGAGTGGGAGGAGGCGTCCTCAAAAAGGAGCAGGGTCCCTTCTTGGAATATTTCCAATATTTGAAATACTGGAGAAAGGAAGCAGTTCAAAATGTAAAAAGGTAAGTGGACAAAGACAGGTCTATTCTGTCCATGTGCCTGAGGCACGCAGCTGCTGTCCACCGAGATAATCACTACCTCCAGGGTCTTATATCTATATTCCCAGAAGTTTTCTGTGCCCAAACATGTATGTATAAGGAGTTTTTTCTCTTCTCAAACCAATTTGTAGCATGCTACACACACTGTTCTCTATCTTTCATTTTTTTAACTTTTTTAACTTAACATACCTTTATCAGTACATATTACTACCCAGAGAGGGTGCTTATACTTCTTGATGGTTGCCCAGTATTCAAATACAACAAAATAACAGAACTGATTTGACCAGGCCCTCTTGCCACCTTTTGGTTGTTTCAGTATTCTTTTTTTTTCTTCAAAACATGCTGTGATGAGTATCTTTTAATATGTTTATTTAGTTAAAAAAATTTTTTTTCATGTTTTATTTATTTCTGAGAGAGAGCGCATGAACAGGGGAGGGTCAGAGGGAGAGCGATACAGAATCCAAAACAGGCTCCAGGCTCTGAGCTTTCTGTCAGCACAGAGCCCGACGCGGGGCTCGAACCCACGAACCGTGAGATCATGACCTGAGCTGAAGTCGGACACTTAACCGACTGAGCCACTCAGGCGTCCCTAATATGTTTATTTTGAACATGTGCAGGTTAATCTACAGAATAAATACCTAGAAGTGGAATTGCGGTAGCGAATTTTTTATTAGGATAGACACGTCCAAATTCTTTGCAGCAGAATTGCTCTGACAGTCTGATCAACATAAATAGGACTGACCGTCTGCCCTCCTGTGCCTCTGCCAGAAGACTATACAGACTGGATCCTGACAGTGAGAAATAAAAACACTGGTGTCTCAAAGTTTTCAGGTGCATTTCTCTTTTCACAAATGAAGTTGAGAGCTGTGTAAGTTTTTGAGGGTCTTTTTTTTTTTTTTTATAAAGTTTATTTATTTATTTTGAGAGACAGAGAAAGAGAGAGAGAGGATGCAGGGAAGGGGGAGAGAGAGAAGGAGGGACAGAATCCCAAGCAGGCTCTGTGCTGTCCATGCAGAGCCCTGCTAGGCACCTGACCTCACAAACCGTGAAATCATGACCTGAGCTGAAACCAAGAGTTGGAGGCTTAACCGACTGAGGCACCTTAAGAGTCTTTTTCATTTCCATTTCTTTTGGTCCTTCCCCCCCATCCCTCCATTTTTCCTTCAATTTGTTGGTCTTACAGATTTTTAGGAAGTCCTCATGAATTAAGAATATTCGCTCTTAATTTGGGATATGCTGTTTGGATATTATGTTTTATTTGTTTGTTATTTGTCTTTTAGCCTGTGAATGGTATACTTTGATACATAGAAATTTCTTATTATGTTATCTAATTAATCGCTTTTAAACTTTTTTTGTTTCTTAGTTTTATGGCATATTAGCAAAGTCTACTGTACTCTGAGAATATAACAATAATGCTCCCATGCTATTAGTAATTCTATGGCTTCATTTTTTATGTTGAAATATTTGATCCATTTAGAATTTATTTTAGTATAATGTGCAAGGTAGACATTGAGTATTTTTCCAGATGGCTACCTAGTTGTATTGTGACCACTTATTGAATAACCATTTCTCTACTTATTTGAGATGTGAATTTTATGGCATTATATAATATAGAATATGGTATAGAAAAATATAATTAATATAATATAATAAGATATATAATATCATGTTTATTTCTGGAATGTCCATTCATTTTGTTGTTCATTATGTATATTCATTTACCAGTACAATAGAACTTTAAATATTTCAGTAATTAACTAAAGAAAGGATAAAGTTGATTTTTTGTTCATGTTACTGCATTTTGAACTTAAGCGATTAAAACACCTAATTACCTAGAGCAGGTCATACTTCACCCAGAAGGAAAAATTACAAATGACAGCAAAATCCTCAAAGAATAAAATCATACCACAGAACCAACTTGGAAATTAGTCTCATACATATGTCACTGCTAAATACTGAGCATGGCTCATGTCAAAAATTGTCAGAGTGCTCTGACAAACATCAATATCTAGAGTGAGGTTTTAGAGAACAGTAACTTAGTCACCGAAATGTTATCTTAACAGGCACAACCTTTCCACGTGGAAGTGTGGTCCTGATGTTGATTTTCTTACCTGAACAATGTGACCTAAGCTTGCTGCTCTTAATTAGATTGAGTGGGGACAATGCAGCCGGAAGAATTTAGCACCGACATTAATCGTATCTGGAGAATACCAGCCTGAGCCTGACAGTTTTTAGGAAACAGGGTCAAAATCAGTACAACATATTAACACTGACCATGAGGAGAAAATGGAAGTTTTACTGCTTAGAGAAAACAATATTCTCACTATAAGCCATACGGCAATCAGCTAATTTTTGTCAATTAAAAGGCTTATGTCATCTTTTAAGTATAAAACAACACATACTCATACAAAAGTACACAGTAGAAATGAGTCTTCAGAATAAAATTTGGAAGTCTTCCTCTCCAAAGAGAGTACCCAGAAGCAGTATGGTTATCATTCTGGCGAGCACTGTTTCAGAATTCATCTAAGAGAGATGTTTTGTTTTGTTTTATAAAGTAAAATTTATATTATTCATTTTGTTTTCATCTTGATTTTATTAATTAGTTTGTGGTGGCTATCTTCCCATGTCAACATGTGGCCTGACACATTCCTTTTTGATTTGAGTTAAATTTTGTATTAGCAATATTCTCTTTATAGAATTTATTATCATTATACTTCCGATTACAGAAATAAATTCAAACAAAACTGAAATGAATATATTAGGGAATAGCTCAGAGAAACAAAAACTATTTTCATTCATCAAATAAACAAATAAAAAGAGAATATGGATGTTTGCACATATAGGAGGATTAGGAGGAACCTAACGGAGGACCATGGGGGAGAAGAAGGGGAAAAATAGTGGGGGAGAGGGAGGGAGGCAAACCATGAGAGACTCTTGAATGCTGAGAACAAACTGAGGGCTGATGGGGGTGGGGGGGAAGGGGTGGGATGGGCATGGAAGAGGGCACTTGTGGGGATGAGCACTGGGTGTTATACGGACACCAACTTGACAATAAACTATTTAAAAAAAAAAGAGAATATGGAGAGGTGGACATTCTCAACGTTTCTACATTTCTTTCTGGAAAGTAATGTAGTTATAAATTTTATAAATGAAACATACCTATATTATGTGCCTAGGCAGTTCTTTTTTTTTTTTTTTTGAGCATCAGTATTGCACAGATCAAAACCCCAGAATACAAGGACATATGTATAAGAATTTGTATAGCAAAACCCTTCAGGGTGGCAAGAGACTGAAAATGACCCAAAAGCCCACCAGTTATGTAATGATAGAACGTATCACAGGTAATAATGATATAGATGATTAAACTCTTATTGAAAAAGATTTGTTTGAATGAGACAGACTTTCAGAATGGACTTCTGAATGAAAATAGCAAGTTGAGAAGTAATATGGTACAATATGAACTTATATTTTTTTTAGAAAAACAACAAAAACTACCACACACACACACACACACACACACACACAAATAAGCTTGAAATAATACATCAGACTGCTAAAATTGTTTCCACGAATAGTGACAAGATTATTAACAGTGATATGATATGATGATATAATCATGTTTTCCTTTAGAATTTATACATTATGGTAAGCATGTATATATTATTTTTATAATTTTAAAAAGTGAATAAAGAACACTTAAAATGGAAAAATATATGATTGGATGAGCAAGTTTTATAGAAAATATCTTTCTATTGTCATATAAAGTTTAATGATTTTAGAGAGAGGTACTTAGAAATGGCACAATATTCGAAGCATCAGAAGTAGTAATAATGGAGTGGTGTTAGATGATGCTCAGTAATATACTGCCTACTTTATTTTATTTTATTTTACTTTACTTTATTGTCTACAGAGCTGGAATCTTGCTTCAGTTTTACTATTCTTCCTTTCTAAAATATTCCTAGAAAAGAGATATGTTCAAAGAAGGCCAAGGAAAATATCACTTTGTTAATGACTGGGCATCAGTCTCCACACCACTGCTGCAAGCCTGAACTCAGCTCCCCACCCATGGCCTTCTTTGTGGTTGATCTAATGGAAGCCTAGAGCCCAGAATCAAAGTAGGCTGAAGACAGGCTACACTACTTTTCCACATCTTCACTAGAGGATCAACACTAGCAATCTAATAGTACAAAAAGATAACTCTGCCAAAACATAGGAAATAGGGCTAAAGCAGAGCCCCATAAAGGTTTAGCTGGACTTCCAGTGTTTCCTCCACAAGAAAACATGGCTGACCAGTATCTTGATATTTATCAGAAGAGCACTCTCTCCCCTTGGAAGATGGGTTTCTTGCCCTTAATACCCACTCATCCTTGAGTAAGAAAGAAGAGAAAGAAGAGGAAAGAAGAAAGGACCTTCATCGCTTAGATGAACCAGGCTAAAAACAAAAGATATCATCTATTAAAAATCTAAAGGTACAATTGGGAAGAGATGGAAATTAATCTTCAATTACTTTCTTAAACTTTTGGGGTTCATGAAAATAAAAGCCATATTTTTTCCAAGCACTTCTAGGTTTTTCAAACCATCTGTGCTTCAAGGAGAATTTAGTACATGTGTTTTTAGTTAATTTACACTTAACTCATCAAAATGTTGACTTGTTATTCCAGCTATTTGATGTCTCAGAAATCATACACACATTTTAATATATGTTCAAAAGTCTTTCCCCCATTTGGATAAGGAAATCATCATGAGCTAGCAGTAAACAGAACCTGGAAGAGCTTAAGTCTGATTCTGAACAGAGAAATGAGGAGATTCCAAGGAGTTTGAAACTCGGCAATCTATTTCCCATGCATGTGGTGACAAGATCTTTGAAGGGAAAAACATGAGAAGTGACCCAAAAAACATCAAAATCATCACAAGCATAAAGGGAGTGTCTAGGATATGAAGATGTTTAGTCAGGGGACTTGCAATATATATCATATTAACTCTATATTCCTCAGCACAGAAAACCCAATGCTGGTCCACGTGTATCAAACTCTGTGTAGAAGCCAATAGGTTACTTTTTCCGTGAAAAAGGACAAAGGATGTTTTTGAACTTTTGATAAGCCAATGATCTTCTTTTCTTTTAAGTAAAATGTATTAAATGCATACCCATTAAAGAGCTCCTTCATAGTCACAGAAATAGGCTGGAAATAATTTTTCTTTTTCCCCAGCTTGAATATGTTTCTAGACCAGAATCCTTGAGGAAAAGTTATCACCGATTGTTGTTTGGTTGTCTGGTTTTACACCTGACTAAAGCTTCAGTTAAGTCTAGAGCAATTCTCGAGATATTTACACACAGACTCCGAGAACTGTTTGATGCAAGAACCTGGCCTTTTGTGACTGAAGACAACAAGGTGTTCAGAGACTGAGTGCAAACTATGGAAGGCGTTCTGAGGCCAAATCTCATGTAAGTACAAGAGGAACCAATTCATGTCTGAGAATGGCCACAGAAAGAAGCCAAAGATTCAAGATTCGGAGAAGTAGATCAATAGGAACATGAAACAGAAATGGATCGATAGGAGCATGAAACAGAATTGGGTCAATAGGAACATGACACTGGAGGGAGCAGTGCAGCCAAGAGATTGGGGAAATGTTCTAGGGGTAGGGTGAGCACTGGAGAGGGCACAGACAGACACAGAGGTCGAGGAAGGGCAGTTTGGAGGCAGTTCTCATGAGCATGGGCTCCTTTAGTGGTCCAGCTTGCTTCTCTGTTCTGGGATACATTCATAAAATAATACAGGTAGTAGGAGGGAGCAGAAAGAAACACAATAATCATCTCATTCAACTTTATAAATTTTAGCCCTCTCATTTTTTAAAGTTTTTACTTATTTATTTTGAGAGAGTGTAGGGGAGAGAGAGAGACAAAGAGAAGAGAGAAAGAGAATAAGAGAGAGAGAGAGAGAGAATCCCAGGTAGGCTCTGCGCTATTAGCACGGAGCCTGATGTGGGGGTTGGAACTCGCAGAACAGGAGATTGTGACCTGAGCCAAAACCAAGAGTCCAATGCTTAACGGACTGAGACACCCAGGTGCCCCTGACCCTCTCATTTTTCTAATTGTGGGTTTTGTTGCTCAGACTGGATGGATAATGTTGTGCCTAGAATGCTGTAGCTGGTCCAGAGCCGGGCAGAGCGACTGTGAGGCCCCCCCTTTACTTCCACACCAGTGTTCTTTCTACGCACCACATCCCAAGTGACTTAGTCATTTCCTGTTTCCTTTAGTCCTTTTAAAGTTTCTTTTTTGTTCCCCCACTTGCCTCATTCATTCCCACTATAACTTGAGATTGACGAAGTGACAAAATGTCACGCCCAAAGCTCGGGTGGAAGTATTTTCAGAGGGGGTCACAGCAACGCATGTTTGTTTTGTTAAGTTTCACGCTTATTCTCAGCATATGGGTTCAAAGCTGTGAACCAACCTTGAACCTTGGGAGCTGGAAGTCGACAAGATGGGACTAATATGTAAAAGAAAAAAAGGTTCAGAAGGACTTGTTGGATGTCGGTTCTCTTTTCAAAAAGAACATTTTGGTGACTTAAGTGTAAATGAGTTGGAAACACACGGATTTTATTCTCTTGCCAGATGCACGAGTTTAAACATTCATGGAAAAAAGCACTCAGGAGAACACGTTTTGAATTTTATTGGTCTTTTTTCTCTAGAAGATGGAAGCTGAGAAATGATGAAGACAAGTGAATCGAAAGCCATCATGCGTTTTAAACGTATGTCTAACATATGACACTGTCAGATGGAGAGGTAAGAAAATCTGGGCTGAGAGCTCTCACTCTGAAAGCCTTGGTAGATTTTCAGTGGGTGACTTCATTATAATATGGAAAGAAGTCTCCAGGCAGGTTTTTTTGATCTGAACTTTCTGTATGAGAATAGGGGACGGGGCTGTGAGAAATCCATTTCATTGTAAGGAAAGTAATGCTTCAGTAAAGGTTGTAATTGGGCAATTAGAGCACAAGAGATAATAAATGACTTTGTTTAACATATTAAGGCTTTCTGAAAAATAAGACAATCTACTGGATGATCTTCGCATATACCATGCTGTCTGCCTCAGACATTTTACTTTGTGTAGTAAAAGTAGGATCTTCGCGGAATCCTGATGATTTCCAACAAAAGAAATAAACAAACATTTCAGTATTCGCGTAGTCTTTTTGTATTTTTGCTTCTTTGGCCAACTTCACAGGGGATATTTGGTACTTATTCTATGATCATTATGTGAGTCTCCCTGTGATCATTCGGTGAAATTCTGTGCTTTTGTTGTAGGAGCACTCCATAATTAGCTAAATCAATTTCAAAACTTCTGTACAGGCAGGATCCACAAACTTCTCTGTTTTCAGAGTCGTACTTGTTTCTTGAGGTGCCCACGAACGTCTAAGACAACACGTAAGTTTCTAGAAGCGCTCCCTGGTTAGCTTGTGATGGGACTCTCTTTAAAACACGCTAGCAAATGAAATCAAACTGTTTCAGATGCTACAATTAGATGAAATCACAAGGCAGCTATACTTGGGATTGTATTAAAATGTAATGTTGGTTGTGACAAAAACATTCAAGACTATGGCGTGTCAGGTAGAGCATACTCATCATCAAAAGTAAAGAGCTTACCTTTATTGATGGAGCCAGGCCACGTCAGAGAGCAAGAGCACATGTCAGCGTCACATCTGTCATTAAGTATGTGACTTAATTTTTTTTTTTTTTTTGCTGCTGTTTCATGTATTTCAAATGGAAAACTGGGCTGCATTTCAAAATTTAAATATGGTGCATGAAAAGGCTTTGTTCACATTTAATTAAATTACTGTTTATATGCCATATGCTTAATCAGACATTGCTTGTATCCCAGATGGAGGTAATGGGTAGGAATAAGGTACAATTTTTTCCCCCTCTTCTCCAAGTACAAGGAACAAATTGAGATGATTTTCTAAAAAGTGTCATCACAATGACAAACTCATATGGCCACTGCTGTGACATCAGACCTTAAAGGATCCCTTCATGGCTCATTAACTCTCAGAACTGTAAAGATAACCTGTCTGAAGATTCGTAGGACCCTGGGCTCCAGAAGACAATATGTAAGTTATTTTTGAGGCTCTCTTTGTGAAACTTTCCTTGGGTATACTGCTGCTCTGACTTAGCAGCACTGTGTTCTTCAGGATTTCGGATTAGGGTTATTTTTTAAATTATAACTAAAACATAATGAGATGTTAATTTACGGATGTAAACTGAAGTCATGAAAATGTAAACCCAGTGACATCTACTGCAATGTGAGCTGGAAAGAGAGAGAGTCACTTGCAGGATTTCCCTAGGTTCAGATGAAGCACTTTTCTCTTTTTCTTTCTCTTTTCTTCTTCCTTTCATTTTTTCCCCCTACTTTTCTCATTCACCAAGTGGATGTGCTCTGCAGAGAGGAAGAGTCCTTTCTACCATATGAAATGAGCATGTGTTTTTCTTGCTTTTGCTGCTCTGCTGTTTTTGCCATATTTTCTGAGTTCAAGTCTCTAATCAGTTGGTGGGAGTGTAGATGTAATGACATTTATTTTGGAAAACATGTTCTGCTAACATTTTGTAGTAATGCAAGTCATTTAATTCTAAACTTGGCAGCTGAAACGAACACTAGGTCCACATAAACAACTACTCAAATGGTTCAGTCAAAAGCATTTTGGGCACCCAAGGCCAGGACATGATTTCTGGGTCTGCATCCTCCTAAAAGTCAAAGGTTTGCAGGCAGGGGCTTACCTCCAACTCACGCAGACAGAACCTGAGGAATCGTTAACGTGCCTCCATGTGTACAAAAAGAGCTCTCACCTTTTGTTTTAAGGTGAATAAGTAGAAACAGAGAAAACAGATGAATGAAATTCTTGGCCTCAGCAGTGGCCTTGAGGGGTGAGCTCATTAGTTCTGTGGAGAGGGACAAGCCAAGCGGTTGGGGGGGGGGAGTGGGCAGGATTCCCTGGGACTGACACACATACTAAGCTCAAATTAGAATGCTTCTTGTTTTCCAGTCTCTGCAAAGGGTGGAGTAGGGGAACCCATCTGCCATCTTGGTTTGCCAGATGAGAGAGTGTCAGGATAGGAGCGAGAACACTCTGATACTAATGGCAGTCGTTATTTTATTTTTTTGAGCATCCACTGTAGACTAGGTGGTATAACAAATCTTGTAGGTCTTTCTTATTAAAATGTCACACAACTCCTGCAGTAGTATTATAGGTGAAAAAAATCATAATAATTATAATATAATTAACATAACAGATACAGTAAGTTTGCCTAATTTGCTACAATCCTACAACTAGCAAATGGTAACTAACATCAGGATTTAAATTATGGAGTCTGACCCCACCGACCATCTCCTTCTGTATCATCATCCAGATTGACACGGGACACAAATTGTGGGGAATCAAACCAGGAAGAGGAGGGAAGAGAGATGAAATAAACAATGTTGTATTATAATCATGTGACAGATATTCAATGCTACTATTTAGGTTATTTAAATCCTTGATCTATGGTAGAAAGTCAGGAATGCACACAAATTTTCAAGTGGTCTTATGACAGATACTTGACAACGATTAAAAATGCACCTTCCCCCCAAAGGCTTAAGCACACATACACAGAGCCTTATCTTTTACTAAATGCAACAGCTGCCCAGATTCACGCTTCTGAGTCATCCTTAATATTGTCCTCCTTCTGATAAGCCAGAGCTCACCTTTTCCCAACCTTGGTTTTCTCCCATTTTTCTCCACTTGAGTGAAGGGTTCCACCAACCATTCTGTGCACAAGCCAGGATCCTGGGAGTCCTCCTGGGTATCACACTCTTCCTGATCTCCCATGCTCAATCTTTTACTTATTTCTATTTTCCTTCCTAAATACTTCTTGAATCTGCGCACTTCATTTTTGCCATCTCCATCCTACCTCTATTACCTGGCTTTCTACCCTAGTTTTGTCCCTCTGACCTCTGAACCAATCTCCACAGGGGCAGGAGAATGTGTTAGTGGGGCAGATCTGGTGCCATCAATGTCCTGCTTCAAGCCCCAGACCGTTAGGATGAGGCCCTGTGTTGGCTGGCCTCGGTTCTTTATCTTCACCTCACACAACTCCCCTCTTCTCTTTACCTCATCATCTTGACCTTTCAGGTTTTGCTTCGTGGCCTTTGCAAATGCCCTTTCCCAAATCCTTCTCCTCTTCCCCTAGTGACCTTTAACTTATCTTTAGATAGTTCTGCAATCCCCTTCCCCCCCTCAGGTGCCAGCTTTCCATATATCTTCTCTTCCCTTTGCACAATATAATAATAGTGATGAAATATCTGTCTATTTCTCTTAGCAAAAACTTTAAGAGCAACAGCCAAATCTGCCATGTTCACTGGTCTGTATACAGCACATAGCACGGGGCCTTTAACATATTAGGTAGCTAGTTAATCCTTGAAGGGCGAGATCAACGGAGACTTCCTCTATCAGCTTCCATTAAGGAAAAGAGTGAGTCATCTTGGAACTCTGACAGTAGGTTCCTAGAGGGCAGTCACATAGCTCTTTTTCTGGTTACCACTAGTGGTACCATGACCCCTGGGAGATTCTCAACAGGTGGCTTATTGAATCCACAAGCTACATGCATGGAGGGGATGCCCCTGCCTATTAGGAAGCAGAATATCCTTCTGCCATAGAAGACTAAAGTACTTCACCTTCTAGGCAAATTAGGGAGCTCTAGGACATACCTTTGAATTATCTAAATTCCTCTTTCCTCTTGTATTAGAAATGGAACTACGAGGATATATATATATATGTGTATATAGATATAGATATAGATATATAGATATAGATATATGTAAGAAGGAGTTGACTTACATGGCTGTGGAGGTTGAGATGTCCCCTGATCTTCCATCTTCAAACAAGAGAAGCAGGGAGGCTGGTGACGAAGTTCAAAGGGCTGAGAGCTTGAGAGCCAGTGGTATATATGCCAGTTCCAATCAAAAAGCCTGAGAGTCAGAAACACAGAGGGCAAGAGAAGATCAATATCCAGATCAACTAGTCAGGCTGAGAGTGAATTCAACCTCCTTCCACTGTTTCGTTTCCTTAAGGCTCTCAGAAGCTTGGAAGATGTGCATCCTTCACTGGAGAGAGCCACCTGCTTTACTAAGTCTACCAATCCAAATACTAATGTCATATGAGAACACCTAAAAATAATGGTTAGACAGATATCTGGGCTTCCTGTGACCCTGTCAAGTTGACACAAAACTAACCACTACAACACTATGGCCAGATACACATCTAACCCTCTTGGTTTTGGATAGTTTGGTTTCACTGTAACTCTTAGAATTCTAGCAGCTGAGATCCTTGTTGATCACTTGTGAGTTTATGGTTGTTGGAAATCTCATGGAGACAATGTATTGACTCTAGTAAACAGTATGCATAAATTCTCAAAGACACACTTTACCTGTGCTCCTTAAAATTACACTAGAGATGCTTACAGGTATTATATAAAGCCATACAAATGAGTAAGAAGATACAAAGAACAGTCTTTATAAAATGTTCTCATATAATCCAGTACCTTTGAGAAAATTGTAAGCTACAGGTAAAGTAAAGAAGCTAAAATATATCAATTTCTTTTTACCTGGCTACAAATTCTTCCTTCCTCCCTTCCTTCTTCTCTCCCTCCTTCCCTCCTTTCCTTTCCTTCCTTCTTCTTTCTCTCTTTCTTCCTTCCTTCCCTTCCTGCTTCCCCCTCCTCCCTTCCTTCTCTCTTTCCTCCCTCCCTCCCTCCTTCCCTTCCTCCCTTCCTCCCTATGAAACTCTTAAAGTGAGAGTTGTACTCAATTACTTTGGTTACATGAACATTCTAATTCTTCAACATCACACCAAAAGGCCACTCCGTAGTTCACAGATACAAATACACCTAGTGATTAGCTTCATCAATGGAATTACTACTGCTGAAAATGATCCAATAATAAAAGAGAGATAATACTAAGAAGTGAATGATTGGTATGAAAAAAAAAAGAAGACTTATACATCTTAGAGTTAGTCATATTCCTCTTCCATAAATTATTTGCCAAATTGCTGGTGTTCAGAAAGTTAAAGTATGATATTAGATTCTGGTAGTTTGCTATGTTATCCCAAGTTTAATATGTTCTTATATTTAGAACAATGGCCTAGAAAATAAGATAGACTGAGTCATTTTGTTAAGTCTTTTTAATTTTCTGCACCCTAGTTTTCTCTTGTATGCAGTACTGATAACAACTCTTTGTGTACCTTTCATGGGCTGGTTATGCCTACCATTCTCCTACCGACTCTTGTCTTATACAGTGGCAATTCAAGAGAGAGTGCAACATAAGAAAATTTGAACATCTCCTTACATAGCATTACACATACAATATTACTACTACTATTATAAGTGCAAGTGCAGAAAAAGAAAACAGACACTGCAACTTTATCAAATCTATTGGGTTAACTGAAAAAAAAAAAGAATCCATCAATGTAGGAAAGAGAGATATCACTCTAGTTGAATCAATATAATAATTTGAAGGCATTAGCTAAATATAAATGTCATGGAATCAGTCCTAAATTAAACCCCAAAATCTAGCCTAACAGGATTACAAGTACAAACAGTGCTCTAGTTTTTATTTCTGAATGACAGAGAATAGCTAGAGATATATATCAGTTGCCACTGACAATAATCGTTCTTTGAGTTTAAAATCAAAGGGGTGCAGCAGGGACCATATTAAATAAACGAGTTTTCAATTTTTACATTAGATCTTTTTTTAATTTGAAATCATTTCTAGGGGCGCCTGGGTGGCTTAGTCGGTTAAGCGTCTGACTTTCGCTTAGGTCATGATCTCGCGGTTCGTGGGTTCGAGCCCCGCGTCGGGCTCTGTGCTGACCGCTAGCTCAGAGCCTGGAGTCTGTTTCAGAGTCTGTGACTCCTTCTCTCTCTGACCCTCCCCTGCTCACGCTGTCTCTCTCTCTCTCCTAGAAATAAATTAAAAAAACATTAAAAAAAATGAAATCATTTCTATATTTTCTGTTTTATTTAAGCAGTGATTACATTTCTTCGTGCCACCTTCCAGTTCAAGTATTCATCACTTACTGATTTATCCAGATTCTGAGGTTAAACAGCTAGAGGCAAGCTGACTAGATTCTACACATTTTATTCTCACTTGTGAAACTATGGATGCCGGTTGATCAGGATCAATAGATATTTTGTGTTAATGGAAGGTTCACTTTGCTCCTTTACTTTTACCACCCCTGGTTTCCTCTTTGATCGGCAGTATTTTGACTTCAGCTGGTTTCCTATTTGGAAAGGAAGAAAGGGTGATTGCATGTTACAGCATCCATACAGAGACTCTTGAAAATCATCCAAGACACACAAAGATTTTAGAGAAGGGGCGTCTCAGGTTCAACACCCATTTTTAAGATGCAACCGTTGAGCATCAGGGAAGTTTCACGGCTTGTAAAAGGTCACATATTCAAGTAAGTGAGGACCCAGTATGGTACAATGGTTGCAAAGTGACATCACATCAGTGACTTGCTGTCACTTGCCACCAACTTCAGTTTCATGACATCACTTCAATTGTGGCTTTAAATGATTGCTAACTGTTACCTTGTAAGTGTAGCTTGTACCCCTAGAAAAATCAAGCTCTTCAATTTTCTTTTGTCCCCATAGTTGGCTATCACGGTGCAAAACACACTCAGGAAAGTCTAAATAAGCCTGTTTGGTAAGTTCTTTTACTGCCATCACATGTCCTGAAATGTTTAATTCTGACATTTTTTTTTTTTTAATTTGAAAAATAAATGAAAACCTTAGTTATTGCCTTAGCCAGACTTCACACATTGGCCGCTGCTATAAACTCTATGCGCACAGGATGGGCTGGTTATGCNGATGTCCTGAAATGTTTAATTCTGACATTTTTTTTTTTAATTTGAAAAATAAATGAAAACCTTAGTTATTGCCTTAGCCAGACTTCACACATTGGCCGCTGCTATAAACTCTATGCGCACAGGATGGGCTGGTTATGCCCAGCATTCTACCATTTATTCTGTTCCAGCATGATTGTAATTTGAGATATGACACAACAGAAATAAAAATGTTAAGTCCTACCTGCGCTCAGAGATTAAAACAATTTTTTTTCCAGAGTCAAGTTCAAGTACATCTTTATTTCCATTCTTATGATCAATATCAGGAAAAACACTTGCCTTCAGCTACACCACCATTAAACAAGATACCCCTCATTGTGCATTTTGGAGCTTGAAACACTTGCCTAATTCTGTGCATTTACCTTTCAGAGGTAGGACTTCCTTGGGGCAGATACAGGATCTGGCTCCTAGATGCCTACTTCCTTAAGCTACTCTTCTCTGACCTCCGGCTGTGCTTTTCTTTTGCCATTATTTTCCTGGCTCTGACAAAAGACCATCACCCTTTTGGACCTCCACATGGCTCGGCTAGCACATCCAAATTCTGTTGTTTCAACACGGCTGAGTGATCTGCCATGTCTCGAATGACAGGCAAGCTAATGTCATTCTGCATTTTGTGTCTCTCAGAATTTTCAGTTACTGACCTTTACCACAAACAGGTCCCCGATTACTTATTTGTGGCTTTCTCTAATACTGAATTCATAGATGGTGCACGATCATGAGTCAGAAAAGGTTCCATTGTTTCTTCCCAGCTGCCCACACTGAAGAAATCTGGCATTTTTGACAAGCATTTGGGAATCAAATGTTTGTCAGATTTCCCTGGTATGACTTGATAGTATAATCATAAGGTTCCTTTCCTTTTCTAAAAGTGAAGGAATTTAAAGTTAGGTTTGGCCTCAGGCTTGTTAACATTAGCTGCATAACAGCTTGGTCTTTTAGAGGTCTCTGTTCTGAATACAAGTGATACTTCTAGAGGACACAGGTAAGAACCTGAGAAATACAGAGATGAGCAAGCGTATGGAAGTGCATCATTAACCCACGGAAAGAACATTCGAGACCAAGCGTTGTTTCCCTGTTTTATCGCAGCAAAATGCCCTCCATTCCTCATCTCTCTCCTCCCTTACCCCTTTTCTTTCCTCCTTTCTTTAGTCTACTTTCTATTATTCTTTTTGCAAGTCTGGGTATGCTTATCTGTCTGTGAAGGAAGAGGGTTTCTCTCATCATGCTGATTTAGGGTTACCCAGGTGCAGGCTTCCTCAAGAACAGGAAACTGTGTCCTAACAAAGGAGATAACATTTTTTTTTCTTGGATGAGGACAAGTAAGCTAATGCTGAATTTAAAAGTTAATGGTGTAGATGACAGCAAACTTTTAGTAGGCAAACAAAAGAGTTTTAATATGACAAACATGGATTTTGTTCAGTTAGAAAACCAACGTTGAAAAGAGCTAAGAAAAAGAACCTCTGGTAGTTCCGTGAATATGAGTGAAAGGCTTCTTACCAGCACTTCTTTTTATCTGGCAAACATGCTTACGTTATGACCTTAAAATCCAAGTCATAGCCCTTCCTTGTTCCCATTATGAGTGTGACTTCCCATTGATGCTGCATGTCCACATGCATCAAGTAATCACATTTAAAGAGATTATAAATAGAACCCAAGTCCAAAAGTAATTATAGCAGTAGATACAGGAGGAATTCAAGCCTCCCAGTTACCCGAACACTCCTTATAAATCTTTCAAGTTTGTGTCCGTCTGTATGTACTAGTTCCAATGTCAATCTCTTCTGAAGCTGGTGCCTCCGGCTGGTATATCAGAAGATCCCGAATCATATATACATCCTGAACCTTATTTTGCTCCACTATCTTTTCAAAAAGCAATTTGGTAACAACTTTTGTAATTCTATTTTCCGGTAAAATATTTCCAATGGTATTTTGAAAGAACATACATATTAACCTTCATATACCTAAGGAACGAATTATATTCAGAAAAATTGAGCTATGGAAATACTCACATATTCTCTAAGGCATATCAGACAACTTTTTATGAATTAGGGGGTGTTACTGCATGGAGGAAAAGTGCGACTGGCGGGGGCTGCTGTAAGTGTTCTAATACACATGCAACGCTGTAGCTACAGATGTGGTTTATGACATTTTCTCCAACACTTTCCCACACATTTTAGGATTAGAAAACCTACCATGAGAGATTAGTAATATTGTCTGGCATACAACTTTTGCCATCAATATCTCCTTTCAACCAGAAAGAAAATCACCCACTGTTACTGACTTTCCACAATTATTCGGAAAGGGTCTTTTATCAAAAGGTGAAATTCATTTTTTACTCTAAGTGCTTAGCACAGTGTGTCAGCTTTTAATATTTTTATTCAAATTTGTCAGTCTCTCTTGAGACTCTCTTGGTTTCCTATCAGAAACTAGATCAAACTAGCTTAAAGAAAATAAGCTTTTTAGTGGTTTATGAAAATTTGATGGCCTTGGCTTCAGGTACAGTTGAATTCAGGTGATCAGTGTATTAGGAGACAGTCTTTTTCCATCTCTTCATTCTCCTTTCTCCAGGGTTCACACGTTTCGGAGGTTGGCTCTCTCTGCAAAGATGTGTGCCAGTGTTTCCAGATAAATATCTAGTATCTTCAAGAATTTCAGCAGGTAGAGAGTTTCTTTAACCCTGCAGTTATAAGAGGCTCCAAGTTGAGTCTCACTGGTCTGTTGAGTCTACTTGGCCTGACTTGAGCCACTTAATCATCCATTAGTGAGCATGGCTGGCCAGTGAATCCAGAATTCTAGTTAGCTGGGCCTGGGCCACATTTCTTAGCAACACCAGAACCATAAGGAAAGAGAGCTTGGAAATCAGGGGGTAAATGGATGCCAGCCTGGCAAAAAGAAAGCAACAGATGTCTATTGCCTTGCTGAACTCATCCACCAAACACTTCCTGAGTTTCTCCTATGCTTCCTGCACTGACTGTGTGTGTGAGCGACAAAGTGTGTGCATGACTCACAGTAGAGCAATGGGCACAGCAGGAAGGAAGGAGCTCAAAGGTTAAAGACCTAATCCCTCCCCTCAAAGAAGAGACATCTGTAGGCTCTAAAAACAGTAAGAAACAAGGACTCTGTGGTGAACTTGTTGATACCGGTGGTGGAAATTCAGAGTAGGAGAAAGCTCTGTGACTGCAGAACTGAGGAAGTCCATGGAGGAATGGGGGATGGACCAAATGTAGATGGCAGGGCAGGACCATGCAAGAGGCTAGGGAAGTGTTGGTAAAGGCTCACAGCTTTGATATTTGCAGTGTGTTGGTCAAATAGGAGAGAACCAGGTCTAGCAGCCCTGAGGAAGAGCACAAGGGAAGAAAGGCAGGTCCTGGTGGGTGGGAGAGAGAGGCACTCCTGTGGATGTCTAGATTGCCTAGAAGAGTTCTGGCAGGAGCTGCTACAGAGAGGCAGACTTGAGCCAGGAGAATAAAAACATTTTAGGAAGACGAATCTGGTGACGGGCTGTGGGATATCTTAGAAAGAAGATGGAGCGCATGGAGAGTGGTGCAGCGCTGCTACAGAAATCGTGTCCTACAGTGACAAGCTCTGGGAAGGATCCTGAGGCTGTGGAGGAGGAGAGGAGACAATACTGAGAGAAATGTCAAAGGGAAGATCAATAAAACTTGGAGGCGCTTAGTGAAAACAGAAGAGGAAGGGGAAGATGAGTCTAAATGATGAAGCCCAGGACACCGATAATGGAAGAACCATCAAGATGTAGTGACGGGAGCCATCATGTCGTAGTATTTATGGGGCGTTCCTCGGAGACATTCTCACTCTCCACCATTTACTTTAACTATTTGCATGCATTCGTCAGGAAAGACGATGAATTCGTCTTTGTTTCTTCAGCAACACAAAGTTTGGCGTTTTGCACAGACAATTCAATGTTTCTTTGTTAAATGAATTCTACAGAGGAGAAATAGCTTTCCAGGAGCTGAAAAATATATTGGCCATGCATGTTAGTAACAGGATGGCAATGAGGGTCATCTTTTCAATCTCTGTCTGATTCTTTATTCTTTGTAGTCCTTTACTGCTATGGTTATTTTTCTTATGGGATAGATGTATGTCTCCAAAACACACTGCCTCAGAGCAAACTACATCCTATGCTATACAAGCCTATAGTGCATTTCCAGATTACCTAATTCACCTAAGATTTCTTTCAAAATTAGAGCAACAGAAGCAAATCTCCCTCTGACCTCTTCAAACTCCTGGTGTTTTTCATTTAGTTCTGTGATTTAAATATTTCCAAGGCCACGGATCACTACTGAGTCCAAAGACCCTATTAGGCTTCATTTTAAAAGAAAGCATAAGACTGAAGAAATGCTAAAACAGAATACAAAGATGAAATTTTTTGCAGTGTTTCTCAACATGTGTGAATTCTCATGCACTGAATCGTGAGAACTGCAGTTGTTCTTCAACAACATCTCCTCAATGATCTCTTTGAACCGTTGGTTTTTAAACTTCACCTTGCATTGGAATCACCTACAGAGCTTAATAAGACACTGATTGCTAGGTCCATTTTTGAGTTTCTGATTCAGGACCCCTGGTGTGTGGCCTAAGAATCTGCATTTTGAACAGGTTTCCAAGTGATACTGAGGCTTCTTTCCATACTCCAAGAAACACAGTTTTGGCATCCAATAATAGGACACCTCTTATGAAGCTCATCTTCCCTTAACAGAGACTGACCCCTCGAAGACTGCCCTTGGAGTTGTGTTGCGAAAGGGCTACAAAGTTGTCGTGGAGCCCATATGTCTGTATGTGGGACACAAAGACTCTATCTGATAAAAGATGCATTCCTGTGAAATATCAAAGCCATTAGGGTAGTCCCAGGAAAATTAACCACAGGGCACACCACTGAAGACTCACTCCTTCCCGACAAGCACCGATTTATAGTAATTGCAAAATTAAGGTGGAAGCAACACTAGGAAAACGAGGGCTGAAAACTCCCTTCTGAATTTCAGATTTAGTTTAATAAAATGCTGCAGCAGCACAAAGCTGTAATCTGTTTCCGCATACCAATTTGTGGATAGCACAAGATCACATCAGTGAGGAAACGCTGCATCTCCTTATCAGGAAAGACTAATTGGAAGCTACAATTAGCTGGGTAGTAAATGCCAGGAATTCTAAATCACAATCACAAAGTAGCCTTCATTTGGCACTCTGATATAAAGGCGGGGGCNAGCAGAAGAGAGGGGATTCTTTGCATGGAAGAACAGAGGCTCTTGCATCTAAATGGGCATGTCGCAGTATATAATACTTGTTTTGTTCCTTGGCTAATACACACTTCATACTCTAACTCAAGACTGCTGAGGTAGGAGATGAAGAATGATAAGTGACCAATGTTGGAATGGCTGGTATGTTTCACGGATGTGAAACTCTGGGTGGGGTTTCGCCTCTTTCTTCCATTAGGCATCATTAGATTGTAGGCTCAGAATGTGATTAGTGCAACTCTGCTTCTAAAAATGACAACATGTGTTCGCTTTTGTAAAAGGTTTTGTTTTAGCAAAAGCATCAGACTCTGTGTTTTTTTTTTTCCTCTCACTGAATTAAAAAATACAAATTGAGTGACTATTTTATGGTGAGCATTCTTGGGATTTATTAGTGAACAAGACAGATAAGATTCCTGTCCTGGCGGAGATTACATGCTTATCGGGGAGACAGACAATGTCAGAAAAAATGATGTGGTATGTTAGAATGTGATATCTGCCAAGATGCATAAATGGGGTAGGGCATGTTGAACATATGGATGTATAGATTCTCCTACTGTTCGCGATCAAAAGTTTTAACTTGACCATTACCCTGAAAGCAGAGATGAACCTTGATATGTTATTTTCAGCACTGCAAAGTCTATGTATCTTCAGATGTAGAAGCTGTTTTATTTTAGAATAATTTACAGATTAAGTATTAAAATACTTAAAAATATGTATTTACCTTGGGCTTACCATAAAAATCATGGAGTATTTTTGGGAGATGTGTGTGAGGACTGGGTGAGAGATTGGTAAGGAAAGACTGGTGTTATATTGTGGAGGTTGTGACCTACACAATAAGACATGAAACAAAAATAAATAGTGTTACTACTACAGAAGAGGATTGTTACCTAGAAGTGTCAATTAATCCACTGAACAATCTTTGGAGTTTCTAAACGCAGCAAAGTGGCTAAATACAAGGTAAATATACACGTATCTAGGTAATTGCGTTACACAAACATTATGTAGTTTGAACAGAGAGACAAAAATGTAATTTCATTGATCATAAAAATAAAACCTATGAATCTTTGAGGAACTACCTAAGAAATATATGCAACTTCTATGTAGAAAGTGACAAAACTACGCTAAGAAACTAAAATAAAAACACAAAAAAACCCAACAACCCCAAACTGCATAGATGGGGAGCCAAATCTTAGTTTAGGATTGGGTGAGTGATTTTGCTCAGTGATATAAATATATTGTCTCATCACACATTAATGTGTAGCCTCAATGTATTACATTCAGGGGACTGCAGTAAAAACCTTATGTTCCTTCTATTGCACCCAGGACAATGAAGGGTGCCACAGGAGATATTAATTCAGTGCAAATGATTTATATGCCTAGGAGGAAGAAAATAAACAATGAAGTGAGTGCATCTTGCATGTTTCCACAGGTGTGCCTCTCATAATCACTCTGTAAGGTATTAGAGTCCCTATTTCACAGAAAAGGACACTGGAACTTAGAGGTGTTGAGTGCATTCTTGAACTCCGGGACACTCCCCAGATTTCAGAAATGTGTTTATAAGCGTTCTTGCATAAGGGTACTGAAGGCAAGTACATCTTTAGCCTTGTAGATTTATTGCCTGTTTCATTGTGAACAAGAGAGCTTTCTGAATCGTAGCTTGCTTTGATCCCATAAGAATTCCATGCCAATCCAACACCGGTTACATTCCATAAAATGAAAGCAGCAAGTCAGGAGGAGAGACGGCTGTAATATTCAATTGTCTGTAACCAATGTGTTAGGAGACACCGTCTTTCATCCAGACAGTACAGTTGCATTTTTAAAATGACATCTATCACCACATTAGAGGCAACCCGTAACAATTCCTTATAGAATGTTTGTCTCAACTGTGGTTATTTAATGTCATTATACCAAACTTCAAAATGTTCTTATGGCAAACAGACGCGGTGAAATACTGGAAGAGGAAAAGCTCATTGTCAAGTTTTAAGAAGCCAGTGCTTCACTTTCTCCTTTTTTTTTTCCAACTTATTTTTTATTTTTAAAAAAGTCTCCAATGTCCTGCCCTTGCGAATTGAAGTTTCCTTTCTAAAGGAAAGGCTTTTGTGAATTCTATTATTTATGCAGCCTTAGAACAAACTCTTCTATGATGTGGCATAGCCCTGACATGGCAAAGTTGTCATGTACATATATTTTTGAGGAACTTATTGCAAACAGGAAAAATACATGTATGATTTTCACATACATGCAAAGACACACTTAGATTCCTCAGGTTAAACCTTTTTATTAAGTTCTGGCTTGGGGCAAATTTAAACAGCTGAGCTGTAAACCAATGAATAAAGAGGTTAGACTAAAGACCGTGACAGATTCTTAACTCCAGTGGTACCAGCCAGCATGACTTTCTTTTCTTTTCTTTCCTTTTTTTAAATTTTTAATGTTATATTTATTTCCGAGAGAGAGAGACAGCATGAGCAGGGGAGGGTCAGATAGGAGAGGGAGACACAGAATCCAAAGCAGGCTCCAGGTTCTGAGCTAGCTGTCAGCACAGAGCCTGATGTGGGGCTCAAACCCATGAACTATGAGATCATGACCTGAGCTGAAGTCAGACGCTTAACCGACTGAGCCACCCAGGCGCCCCTGGGCATGACTTTCAAAATGTAGTGAACTACCAGAGATAGCGGTGTATATCTTGGACGAGGTCCCAAGCAGTTAAAAGGAGTTAGGGGTCATTTTATAACAAACTGTGGTTACAGTCGTGGTTTCCAACTATTTGTCAGCTCCTTTTTTTTATAGGCACAGGGCACAATTATAATGATATGCAAACAAAATAAAAAATAATTAGCACCATCTTTTATTGTTCTAATTTAACAATATTAAAACAACACAATATTGCTTTGGAAGAAAGTGGTAGAAGGCAAATGGTCTTAAACAGAAAAGAAGTACCAATATGCTGCCATATTATTATCTACACAACTTGGCGAGATTACTTTCTGTATCTCTGCCACGGGGAAGCCCCGTGTAGAGTGAGATAAAGAAATCTAGAAAGAAGTCTGACAATCCCAGCATTGGTTTGACAGTTGTAAGAGCGGAGAGCAGGGGCACCCGGGTTGCTCAGTTGGTTAAGCATCCAACTTCGGCTCAGGTCATGATCTCACAGTTCATGAGTTCGAGCTACGCTTTGGGTTCTGTGCTGACAGCTCAGAGACTGGAGCCTGAAGCCTGCTTCAGGTTCTGTGTCTCTTTGTGCCCTTCCCCCGTTTGTGCTCTGTCTCCTCTCTCTCTCAAAAATAAACATTAAAAAGATAAATTAAAAAAAAAAAAAGAGCTGAGAGCAGAAGTTCAAGTACCGGGAGCCTTTACACAGCAGGTTTTTCAACACTTGTTACTAGAAATTCGAGGCAGTTGAACAAATCAAAAAACTGACATCCTTTTTTGGAAAAAGCTTTCCAAAGGCACCTGGTGGCCCAGTCAGTTAAGCGACCGACTCTTGATTTCGGCTCCAGTCACGGTCTTATGGCTGTGAGATCAAGACTCACACTGGGCTCTAAGCTCTGAGAGTGAAGGGCCTGCTCAGAATTCTCTCTCTCTCTCTCTGCCCCTACCCTGCTCATGCTCCCTCTCTCTCAAAATAAATGAAACATTAAAAAAAAAAAAAAAGAAGCAGCATTCAGAAAAAACAGAAAACTAATTCTAAATAATGAGAAACATTGACTTTTCTTTCTTTTTTTTTTAATGTTTTATTTATTTCTGAGAGAGAGAGAGTGTGAGCAGGGGAGGGTCAGAGAGAGAGGGAGACACAGAATCTGAAGCAGGCTCCAGGCTCTGAGCTAGTTGTCAGCACAAAGCCCAACGTGGGGCTCGAACCCACGAACTGTGAGATCATGACCTGAGCTGAAGTCAGACGCTTAACCGACTGAACCACCCAGGCGCCCTAACATCGACTTTTCTTTTGGAGTAAAAAATATGTCACCAACTTCAGCAAAAGAAAAAAAAAGACAAAGAAAATGTGACAAATCCTAGAATAATTTATTGGATCTAGGTTCTGGGAACACTGGACTTTATTGTACTATTTTCGTATAGTTTTGAAATTTTTAATGATAAGGCTGATTCTGAAAAGCCATTGCTTTGGGGCACCTGGGTGGCACAGTGTGACTCTTTATCTCAGTTCAGCTCACAACACCACAGTTTGTGAGACGGAGCCCCATGTCGGCCTCTGCACTGACCGTGGAGTCTGCCTCGGATTCTCTGTCTCCCTCTCCCTCTCTCTCTGTCCCTCCCCACTGTGCTCTCTCTCTCTCAAAATAAATAAATACACTTAAGAAAAAAAGTCATCACTTCAGGAATGCATTATGTGATGATCTTTTCACTTCACACGTGTGTGGGCACTTGTATTATGCCCGGTTCAAACACAAATACCTTCAGCAAAATATTCAGAAAATTATCATTGCACTTGGGTTTTACTTTCATTGTATAATGCTTGAAGGGCATTTGGGATCCTTTCTGAAACGGCAGTACTGATGTAGCTCTGGGATTTACTCAGTTAGGGGTATGGCCTCTGCAAGGAAAATTGCTTCGTTGGATTTTCATCCCTAAATGTCCAACTGAGTCTCTTCTCAGAGTAGCAATGACACTAACTGTCGACACAGTTGGAAAGAAGATTTTGAGTACTGCAAACATTGAGTCACCTTGGATGTGAGCTAAGCAGAGTAGTTAATATGATGGACAGATTTGAAAGAATCTCGGAGGAAAGGATTGGAGGGGCGCCTGGGTGGCTCAGTCGGTTAAGCGTCTGACTTCAGCTCAGGTCATGATCTCACAGTTTGTGTTTGAGCTCAGAGCCTGGAGCCTGCTTCAGGTTCTATGTCTCCCTCTCTTTCTGCCCCTCCCCCATTTGTGCTCTGACTCTCTTTCAAAAATAAACATTAAAAAGATTTTAAAAAAAGGAAAAGGAAATTTGGAGATGTCTTCCTAATCTAGGAGAATCTAATGAAACCCCAATTTCACTTGGCACATCCTCTGATTTTAATCTTTAATTTTTTTAAATGTTTACTTACTTAAAAAATGCTTTTAAAAATATTTATTATCTTTGAGACAGAGGGAGACAGAGCGTGAGCAGGGGAGGGGCAGAGAGAGAGAGGGAAACACAGAATGTGAAGCAGGCTCCAGGCTCTTAGCTGTCAGCACAAAGCCTGATGCAGGGCTTGAACCAACGAACCGTGAGATCATGACCCGAGCCAGTCGGGCACTTAATAGACTCAGCCACCCAGGTGCCCTGATGTTTATTTACTTTTGAGAGACAGAGAAACGAGTGTGACATAGGTTGGGAGATTACGACCTGAGCCAAAGTGGAACGCTTAACCGACAGCCACCCAGGTTCCTCTCTCTCTTTTTAATCTTAATTCAACAAATTATCTTCAAGCCTGTACTCGTCTGACAATTTTTTTTTTCTTCTGAACTTGGCACAACCTATCTGGTTAACGTTCAGCTCATAAAAATCAAAGTCAAGGCCTTACCAAGTTTCTTTGATCTTGACCAGTGACAAGGCAAATAACTGTTTTACTGCCCTTCTCTACTTAAGGGAGAGGTGCTGGCCCCTCATGGATGTCATCTTCTCTTCCGTCTATTCCTTATACACAGGATCACTAAGTCCTGTCTCATGGAGTCTCTCAAATAGGCACCCAGTTTTCTGGGCCTACTGGCCCACTTTGTTCCTGTCAAATCCATCCTCCTGGAAAAACTTCCTGTAATTACCCTGCATCATCTTCATTTTGTGTATGTGAAGCCATGATCTGGTTTTCTAGATTGGAATTCTGTCTGTGTCTCCTTCTCATACCTGCCCCTCATCAGTTTTTGCCACACTGGTTACTACCTTTTCCTCTCTGGATCTGGTGCCCTTTCCTACTCCAGCCTGCCCTTGGTGGAGCACTTTCACTTCCCACCAGAGGGTAAACTCCAACCGACCCCAGCTAGTTGTATACCCTGTACAGAACTAGCCAGTTAAAAAGAATGGGATCATTACGGGGTCTGATGGTGGTATGTGTGTAGGCTAATTTCCATCTGTATCTGAAAGGTGGTTGTATGGTCTCATCAGGAGTCCCCAGGACAGGGGTGGTGTGCTGGGATTTATAAAAAGGTTCATGTTGCACAGGGGGCTATTCTAAGTGTCTCAACTCTCTTCAGAAGTGACTTACACCACAGATTTAGAGAATGTGCATAATAAAAGTTAAAAATTGTTTATCATTGGTGAAATCACTGGATTGTTAATTAGCAAAACCAGATCATTGAAATAGACTCTCGGCAAATTTAGCGGACCCATGATATTATAGCAATACCTTCACATCCCCTTGTCTTTCTCAACACAGGCAGGAATAGAAGTTAGAAAGTCAACTGGTACCTGAAGTTTGATTGTCAGTTAATGCTGCATCCCACCAGAGATTTAGAGAATTTTTTTAGGATTATTTATTTTGAGAGAGAAGGAGAGCAAATGTTCACAGGAGGGGCAGAGAGAAAGAGAGAGAGAGAAAAAGAATTCCAAGCAGGCTCTGCACTGTCAGCACAGAGCCTGACACGGCCTGAACTCATAATCCATGAGATTATGCCCTGAGCCAAAAGCAAGAGTTGGACGCTTAACCAACTGAGCCACCCAGGCGCCCCTAGAGAATTTTTAATCTCTAGACTCTAATATATGATCATCTGCATCCTATAGCTATCATGTTTGCTTTAGGTGAAGTTTTCTAAGTTTTTTTTTCAAGCACCAAAAGATGGGACTTTATTAAGGTTATGTAACTTTTTGTGCCTACTTGCTGTTATATCTAAGTGTAGCAGAGTTCAGTCAGAGGCCTACTTTCATTATAATCTCAGAGAGAGGTTGAGAGGTGTGGAGTAAGCCTCATTCCCTGTAACCACATGCAGCTCCTGACATCTACCAAACTGGCTATGTCAGTTTATAATAGGGTATAACCACCCCGTACATATTTTATATATGTATATAATTATGTATCCACATACCTATTTACCTACCTACCTACTAAGCCAAATTTCTTGCTTTCCAAAACTTTTTGCCCAGGGGTTGGTCAACCATGGCCCATATAGTCCAACTCTGGCCCAATGACTATTTTGTAATTAAAGTTTTCTTCTCTTTTTTTCTTCTCTTCCTCTTCCTCCCTTCCTCCCTGCCTCTCTCCTTTCCTTCCTTCCTTCCTTCCTTGTAAAGTTTTCTTGTAACCCAGCCATGCTCATTCACTGACGTCTCTGGTGGCTTTCACTCTACAACGGCAGAGTTGAGTACTTGTGATAGGGGCTGTGTGACCTGCAAAGTAAAACTATATTTACTTTTTGGCCCTATATATGAATACGTGCAAAAAAATTACAGACCACTTTTTAAATTTCTTGCTAATTTTATCTCAAAAGACCAAAATCTCTCAACATAGGAGGAAGTAATCAAGGAAGAAGGCTGGTTCTATCTTGGAGTCTTGCCTGATGGGAATGGAACAGAAGGACCTCTAAGTAGATGTATTTGTGCACAGACATACACATAGAATGAAGCAAATAGAAGGTCTGATCTCCTTCTGAATAGATTCCCTCATTCTTTTGGCTTTATTGTGATTTAATTTTCAAGTCAAACCTCTAAAGCCCCTCCTGGACCTTACTTTGTGAAAGCCCACAAAGAATTAAGACCTTTTGCTAGTCAGTGATAAAAGGAGACAAAAACTATCCATCCTCTTGAAAATGGGAATTGAAGCTGGATGCTAAGTTGTTTTGAGTGTCTTCAGGAGATCACCAATTGTTGTGCATAAAGTATCTAAGGAAGGCTTGTTCCAATGAACTTGAGATGTATAGATCTTCTACTGGAAAATTGTTTATGGACATGCTGAGTAATACTTTTAATGTATCTGTTGCATTCTCCTGGATTTACTTATTCTGAGTGACCATTTACCTGGCACTGCTTCTTTAGGTTTGTAATTCAAACTGAGAGAAAGAAAGACAGAAAGACAGAAAGAAAGACAGACAGACAGACAGACAGACAGACAGACAGACAGAAAGAAAGACAGAAAGAAAGACAGAAAGAAAGAAAGTTAGTTTACCCACACATTCATCCCCTGACTCCAATTAAGTCCTTGTGGCTGTAAAAGACGTCCACAGATAAAATTACTATGTGAGTAAAAAGTAAAGAAGAATCCAGGATGAATGTGATCATTGTATTGAAGAGGTAAACTTAATTCTTAGTCTGTGACTAATTCAGAGAGTAAGGGTCAACATCCACCCTTTGGCCAAATATTGGCACCTAAAAACTTGAATTCATAACATTATTCCCTTGTTTCAATGATTTAGCCTCAGAGAGAAAGAAATCCTGCAGTTATGCTGATCCCATACTACTGAACACACACACACACACACACACACACACACACACACACACACACACGCATGCACGCATGCACTTGCACACTGACACATTTTTTACAAATATAAATGCAAGTATGAATGAGGTCGCTAGGTTCATTCATTCATGACAGGTAGGGTGCTACAGGTATTCTATGTCTATAGTAGTGATTGTCACAGACTGGGTCTTTTAAAACTTAGAGTCTAGAAGACTCAACTCTTAGGAAAATGAAGGGCAAGATTTTGAGCTCACCTTGGTTTTTCTACCTTTTTTTTTTTAAGCTTACTTATTCATTTTGAGAGAGAATGAGAGAGGGAGAGCACGAGCAAGAGAGGGGCAGAGAGAGAAGGAAAGAGAGAGACTCTCAAGCAGGCTCCACACCGTCAGTCCAGAGCCCAACACGGGGCTCGGACATACAAACTTTGAGATTGTGACCTAGGCAGAAATCAAGAGTTGGATGCTTGACTGACTGAGGCACCCCAGCTCCCTGATTTTCCTACTCCTAAAGCAGAAAACTTAGGGGGGAGAAAAGCCAACCCCATGTCCATATTTCTCTTAGAGTTTCAGAATATAAGTATTTCCTGGGTTTTAAAACTCTTTAATACTGAATTTAAAATGATTATGGTTAAATGTTTCCTTTACTATTAAAAATATTTTGATTTTTACATATATTTATTACTTTAACTGAATATTCACAAATGTATTTTAGGAGCCCGTCAAGAGCTCAACTTCTATGTTGGAGAAATCCTTAAACAACCATACTTAATAATTTCTGTTTCAGAAAAACAGATTGGTAGCAATGCTCATTCATTCATTCATTCATAAATAAGTTATTGTGTGCCGAGCTGTGTGCTGGGAGCATATATAAAGGAGAATTAAACATAAGGAGAAGGATGTCATAAACTAACTCACAATGATTGGAATGAGTCTCATCAGAGGGAAACCAAGGAGAGCAAGGACATCCCATTCACAGTAATGGGGACTGGCTGATAGAATCTCAGATTGAATTCTTGACTCAGGGAGTAATCAATATACAATGATGTGAAGTGGAATGTGCATCAAATAAGAAAGAATGTGTGAAATGTCTGAAGTGAACAATTCAGCGCGTGACTTGTTTGAATTCTGCAGGTAATAGGTGGAAGATATTTCAATTGATTTCAACCAACCATGAGAAACCATGAAATAGGAAAAATATTCAAGTCAGCAAGGTTAAACAGATTCCCTGTGCCCCACCATCAGGCAGTTACTTTGTCTTTACAATTAAAAAAAGAACGTTGGGCATTTGTGTAGCAACCCTTACATTATCTGTTACTGAAAAAAACAAACAAACAGCAAAATTCTACAAAAAGCGAATTTTCAAAAAATTGTGACTGTCATAAAAACATAAAAAAGGAACATGTGTTGAAATATTAATTCTAGTTATTAATTAATAAGGGAACCAAGCAGATTTTCTAATTGGCCCAAGAGAGAAAGTTAAGAACTGGTAGACTCAGAGATCAGAAACATTGCAATGGACCTACAAATGGAGAGCAAAACTGTTTGTGGGGGTGTGGAGAGGGAAGTCAGCTGTTTTCCACAGGATAGAACAGGCATGTCTCTAGATTAGAATTATTTTTCTTTTCCTAGAAGGTATTCACAATTTATAGTTGATTGTAAAGTTATTGCAGTGGAATCACCACTACACAGCCCTGAGGAGTATCTTCTAGAGTCCAGGCAATGCACAGTTTTTCCCTGAAGCACAAATTCCTTCTTATCATTCTAAACATGGAATTAGAACTTTTTTTTTTCTTTTTTACCTACAATGGTTAAGGATCAGTAAAAACCAAGGTGAACAGTCTATTTACAAAGTGAAAAAAACATCCAGATATTTAAAATGAAGTTTTTAAAATCTAATACAGAGCATTGGACATAAGTGCTATGAAATGTTTGTTGAATATTTATTGCTATAGAAATGCTGTCATTAAATTAAAAATTCAGCTAAGAAGGGTACATACCAAAATGGAATCTCATAGATCAAGAAACATTTAAGTCAACCTCACACAAAAATAGGGATAATCGTGGGGGCTCAGTTGGTTAAGCGTCTGACTTCGGCTCAGGTCATGATCTCACGGCTAGTGAGGTGGAGCCCTGTGTAGGGCTCTGTGCTGACAAATTGGAGCCTGGAGCCTCCTTCAGATTCTGTCTGTTTTTCTCTGCCCCTCCTCCATGCACATTCTGTCTCTAACTCTCTCAAAAATAAATTAACATTAGAAACGGTTACAAAGAACAAACATGGATAATCTCACAAAGAAAATATTGAGCAAAAAAAAGTCAGGTACATAAGAATACATACTGTATGATTCCAATGACACAGAATACAGAAACACACAGAAGAACTTCAGGCTGTTATAAGTTAGGTTGAGGATTACCCTTGTAGGGTAATACCTGGGAGTAGCATGAGGGAACATCTTGGATACTGGGAATGTTCTATTTCTTGAAATGGGTGCTGCCTACATGAGTATATTGACTGAACTGTCTATCTTTTTGCACATATGTTAATACCTACATAAAGCCTTTATGAAAAAGGTAATATATAATTACTTCTAACAACAGCATCTAAGTAACATTCTGTTTACACTGAAGATGTATATGTGCATCAGTAGGAGCTGAAAAGCAACACATTAATAACAATGATCTCTAGACACCAGGAAGCTAGGTCATTTTTACTTTTGTCCCTGTGCCTTAGTTTATACAACTTTATCTTTTTATGGAGTGATTCAGAGTTTTGTGTATTATGAAAACCATGATATAGCTGTCATTAACTAAAAAGGACGGAGATTATTTATCAGCTAATGATGACATCAAAAATTGGAATTATTACACATAATAAATATCTCAGTTGTGTTAGTGTTCTCCAGAGAAACAGAACCAATATATGTCTTTTTAAAAAAATATTTTTATTTATTTCTAGGAGAGAGAGAGAGACAGCGTGAGCAGGGGAGGGTCAGAGAGAGAGGGAGACACGGACTCTGAAATAGTCTCCAGGCTCTGACCCGGCAGTCAGCACAGAGCCCGACGCGGGGCTCGAACCCACGAACCGCGAGATCATGACCTAAGCGAAAGTCGGACGCTTAACCGACTAAGCCACCCAGGCGCCCCAGAACCAATATATGTATTATAAGAACTTGTCTATGTGATTTTGGAGGCTGAGAAGTTTCACAATCTGTGTGTATAATCTGGAGACCTGGGAAAGAAGGTAGTGTCAGGTTAGAAGGCCTGAGGACCAGGACAGCCAATGTTCTGATTCCCAGACTAAGGACAGAGAGGAAGCCAGAAGTCCCAGCTCCAACAGTCATGCCAAGAGTGGATTATCCCTCCTCCACTTTTTTGTTCTATTCAGGCTCTGGATGGAATGCATGAAGCCCAACCACACTGGTTATCTTTATTCAGCCTACTGATTCAAAAGCTAATATCATCTGGAAACACCCTCCCAGACACATTTTTAACATATAACCAAATAACTGGGCACCCTGTGGCTAGATCCAGCTGAAACATAAAACTGACCATCACACCCACCTTGTTAAATTTACATTCTAATGTTTCAGTCTAATGAATGCCAATGATTGGCTACAAAATATGAAAGAATCTTAACTATACAGATAAGCTCAGCATGGTCTCCATTTTAAGTAGAGCTGATTATTATTCCTCATTGTTGTGTAATGATAATGAGGTCACAAAATCATTTCCCCAGAAACTAATGCTTGGCATATTTCTTGACGATTCACAGTTACTATTTTAATTTTTAAAAAATTTTTTAGAGTTTATTTATTTATATTGAGAGAGAGAGAGAATGTGCACACATGTGGAAGAGGGGCAGAGAGAGAAAGAGAGAGAGAGAGAGTCCCAAGTACTGGCAGTGTGGCATCACCCAGGCATCTCCACAGTTACTATTTTTAAACATTCATACACAGGCATACCCCAGAGAGATATTGTGGGTTTAGTTCCAGACCCCTACAATAAAGCGAATATCACAGTAAAGTGAGTCAAATGAAACTTTTATGTTCCCTGTTCATATAAATGTTATGTTTATTTTATACTGTAGTCTGTTAAGCATGCAGTAGCATTATGTCCAACCCCCCCCAACAATGTACATAGCTTAATTAAAAATGCTTTTATCCTTAAAAAAAACATGCTAACCATCACCAGAGCTTTCAGGGAATCATCTTTTTGCTGAAGGAGGGTCTTGCCCTGATGTGGATGGCTCATGACTGATCAGCATGGTGGTTACTGAAGGCTGGGGTGGCTCTGGCCATTTCTTAAGGTGAGGTGACAATTATGTTTACCATTCAGTTGGCTTTTCCTTTCAAAAATGGTTTCTCTGGAGCACTAGATGCTGTTTAACACCAACATAATGTTTACCCACAGTTGAATTTCTTTCAACGTTGCAGACAGTCCTCTCAAACTCTGCTGCTGCTGCTTTATCAACTAAATGTATGTCATGTTCTAAATCCTGCGCTGTCACTTCAACTATATTCACATCATCTTCACTAGGAGTAGATTCTATCTCAAGAAACCAGTTTGTGTGCTCATCTGTAAGAACCACGTCTTATCCATTCAACTTCTACGAGAAGATTACAGCAATTTGGTCACATCTTCGGGCTCCACTTCCACCTCCAGTTCTCTTGCAGTTTCCACCATATCTGCAGCGACTTCTTCCACTGAAGTCTAGAACTGCTCAAAATTGTCCACGAGGGCATTAATCAAGTTCTTCCAGCTCCTAGGCGTGAAGATATTTTGACCTCTTCTTATGAATCACCAATTTTCTTAATGGCATCTAGAACAATGAATCCTTTCCAGAGGTTTACAATTTACTTTGCCCATAGCCATTAGAGAAATCTTCTCTATGACAGCCATAGTCTTAGGAAATGTATTTCTTCAGTAATGACTTGAAAGTGAAAAGGAGGGCCGCCTGGGTGGCTCAGTCGGTTAAGCGTCCAACTTCAGCTCAGGTCACGATCTCACGGTTTGTGGGTTCAAGCCTGCATTGCACTCTGTGCTGACAGCTACCTCAGAGCCTGGAGCCTGTTTCAGATTCTGTACCTCTCTCTCTGACCCTCCCCTGCTCACGGTCTCTCTCTCTCTCTCTCAGAAATAAAAACACTAAAAAAAAAAAAAAAAAAGAAAGTGGAAACGATTCTTTAACCCATGGGCTACAAAATGGATGTTATATTAGCAGATCTGAAAAGAACATGAATCTCACTGTACATCTCCATCAGAACTCTTGGGTGATCTGGTGCATTGTCAATGAGCAGTCATTTTGAAAGGAATCTTTTTTTTTTCTTTTTTTTTTTTCTGAGTGGTAGGTCTCAGTATTTAAACTATTCAGTAAACCATGTTGTAAACAGATGTGCTGTTATCTAGGCCTTGCTATTCCAGTTTTAGAACACAGCAGAATAGATCTGGCATAATTCTTAAGACCCTAGGATTTTCAGAACGGTAAATGAGCCCTGGCTTTAACCTGACGGTCACCAGCTGTGTTTACTCTTAATAAGAGAGTCAGCTTGCCCTTTGAAACTCTGAAGCCAGGCACTGACTTCTCCTCTTTAGCTATGGAAGTCCTAGATGGTATTTTCTTCCAGTAGAGAGCTGTTTCATCCGCACTGAAAACCTGTTGAGCAGGGTAGCCGCCTTCATGAATTATCTTAGCTACATCTTCTAGATAACCTGATGCAGCTTCCACATGAGCACCTCCTGCTTCCCTGGCTTCTCTTCTTAAATCTCATGAACTAATCTCTGCAACTTCAAACTTTTCTTCTCCAGCTTCCTAACCTCTCAGCCTTCTTAGAACTGAGGAGAGCTAGGGCCTTGCTCTTGATTCTGCTTTGGCTTAAGGAAATGTTGTGGCTGGTTAGATCTTCTAACCAGACCACTATAACTCTCTCCTTATCAGCAACAGGGCCGTTTCTCTTTCTCATCATGCATGTGTTCACTGGAGCAGCACTTTTAATTTCCTTCAAGAACTTTCATTTGCTTACAACTTGGCCAATGTTAAGATGCAACAGGCTTTGGCTTTTGACGTGCCTTCCTCACTAAGCCCAAACATTTCTAGCTGTTGTTTTAAAGTGGCAGATATGGAACTCTACCTTTTCTTGAACACTTAAAGGCTATTATTGGGACATTAACTGGCCTAATTTCAAAACTGTGTCTGAAGGACTATGGAAGCTGAGAGAAGACAGACGGGGGTACAGCCAGTCAGTGGAGCAAGCAGAAAATTACACATTTATTAACTTTGCTGTCATACATGGGCACAGTTCATGGTGCCCAAAATAATTGCAACAGTAACATCAATGGTCAAAAAATACAAAAACAATGAAAACATTTGAAATATTCCAAGAATTACCAAAATGTGATGCAAAGGCAGAAAGTGAGCAAGTGCTGTTGGAAAAACGATGTGGTAGACTTGTTTAAGGCAGGATTGCCACAAACTTTCAATTTGTAAAAAACATGGGATCTGCAAAGTATAATAAAGTGCAGAACAGTAAACTGAGGCATGCCTGTTATTTCCCTCTTGGTTATCCAGAGCAAAGGAAACAACCTGATTTTATTTTTTAAATGTCCAGTTCAGAATTACACAAAGGAAAGATTCTCAAGTGAAAAAGTCTAGTATCAGCGTTTCCGCTGTGGCCACAGAAGCACTCAGATTCTCCTACCTCATTCATTTATTCCTAGGGTGAACGGTGAGATGAATATGCCAAACCGGGCAGGGAGATAATTAATAATATGAAGTAGAGACTCTGCAATCTCAGCCTGGTTCTAAACAACCAGCTGTCAAGATCCAGGCCCAGAAGGCACAGCCAGCGTCAGCCAGGATGCTCGATAACAATGCACTTGTAAGTTCAATGTTATCTTGGCAGTGTTTTACATTTCAAGTCTTCATAAAACAGAGAGTGTTGCAAAATGCTATGATTTAAGAAAGCAATTAACATACCTTGCTTAGAAAACATTTGGCAAAAAGAAATATCTGTATCTACATCCATAAAGCAAATCTGTGATTCTACATTTATTTAACTAAGACATAAAAAAGAAGTATTCTCATACAATTCCTCAAAAGCAAGTAGTTTTAGGGGCACTTGGGTGGCTTGGTCGGTTAAGTGACTGACTCGATTTCTGCTCAGGTCATTGCACAGTTGGTGACATCAGGCCCCGAGGTGGACTGTGAGCTAAGAGAATGGAGCCTGTTTGGATCTCAATCTCTCCCTCTCTCGCTGTCTCATATCTTTACCATGATAATGGTAATGAGGAATGAGAAAATATCTGAATGATAGTAATACACATTGGTTACTACCTAAGAGTTCGTCATGGGGTAAGTGACTGAAATGCATGACTTTATCAAATCTTAAATATTCCTTTTTTTAAACTTTATTTTTAGAGACAGTGTGAGCATATGTGTGAGCAGGAGAGGAGAGAGAGAAGGGGAGAGTGGGATAAAGGGAATCCCAAGCAGGCTGTATGCTGATAGGGCAGAGCCCAATGCAGGGCTCGATCTCATAAACAGTGAGATCATGACTTGAGCCAAAATCAGAAGTCTGACTCTGAACTGACTGAGCCACCCAGATGCCCCTCAAACCTTAAATATTCCTATCTGATCACATTATTATCCCCATTCTATAGATCAGGTGACTGAAGCCTAGGTAAGTTTTGTAGATGACTCAAGGTCACTTGACAGTAAACGTGGAACTATCAAGACCAGGAAATGGCTAATCATCCTGAATAGATGTTGCTTATGTTTTCATGTAAATAGATGGCATGCAATGGAATGAAATCCTAACTGGTTTGCTTGTATATACACCTAAGTCCTCGATTTACCTTTTTGCTATTATTGCCATGTAATATCAAGTATTCAAACAGAGAATGGTTACAGTTTTAGTGTGAAAATGGGGAATAAATGAAAAGAAAGTAAGATGCATATAACTTTGGCAAAAATAATTATGTAGTTCACAAAGGAAATATCTGGAAACTACAAAGAAAATAGGCTATAAGGTCTTGATTGCAGGAATAGGACCCAAACTCTGTCCTTTCTGAATTGATGATGTCACACAATCCCTTGACTCATTTCTCTGGAATTCATAGTTACCCATCATTTTGTAGAGTAGTCACATAATTTCCCTCAAGCTATCCAGAGGAGCTACAGAAAATAAAACAATGATTTTATGTCATTGCTTTGCTAATGCCCTGGGAGCTATTCAGCCCACCCACATTCTATCAAGATGCCATTATGGGAAGAATAAGCTCTTTGTAACACAAGGCAATATAATTTCGAGAATGTGGTGTTGTGTGTGCCTGTAATCATTATAAAAATATCTATTCAAGTAACCCGCAGCCATCTCATGATTCATCTCTTTCATCTAACTCTGCATTGGATCATTTGTGTGTAAAATTATCAAAAGAAGGACTTTTGTAAATTGAAACCCAGAGTCTGATTCACTTAGGAACTCATCCCTCCACACTTCTTGATTCCATGTCCTAGAGTGAGGTCACAGACATGAGAAAATAGTGAAGCCACCTTGGCAACTATACTTAACTAACCTTCTTAATTCATGTGGATTATGTCCATGATGCCAAGAGAGTCAAGAGTGAAGTATGGATACAAAAATAGTACTGCTTTTGCTCCATCCCTAGACTGATGTCCTACACAATTTAGTATTCTTTTTTTTTAATATAATGAAGAGAAGTATAAAACATTGTTCTACGTTTGTTATATTTAGGAACTCTGTGTTTACTGGGGCGGGTGGTTTAACATACTGGTTAAATGAATGGTCTCTGAGGATAAGATGCTTTATGTTCAAATCCTGGCTCAACAATGTTATCTGTCCTGCACCATGTTTCCAAAACCTTCTGGCGTATCTCAATCACTTGGAAAGCTTAGTACAATGCAGAGTACCAGACCGTTCCCAAAGAGTCTACCTAGGTGTGAGATAGAACCCAATAATTTGAATTTTTAATGAATTTCCAGGTGTTGCTAATACTGTTAATTCAGAGACCTCTCCTCGAGGATCACAAATGTATCTCAGAACCTCAGTGCCTTCATCTGTAGGGATACTAACTAGTAGTTCTTACTTAATAAGGTTGTTAATGTCCCCAATACCATAATTTGGAACAAAAAAGCCAACAACCAGAATGGGTTATCTCAATGTAAATTGTAACTAATTGAAGACACTGTGCTACTTTTAGTTTTAAATTGTGCTATTTAAGTAAATCCTATATGTGATAATCTGGGTTGGCATTAAGAATACATGACTAGAGGCTCCTTGGTGGCTTGGTTGGTTAAGTGTCTGACTCTTGATTTTGGCTCAGGTCATGATCTCATGGTCTGTGAGTTTGAGCCCCACATTGGGCTCTGTGCTGTCATTGCAGAGCCTGCTTCAGATCCTCTGTCCCCTTCTCTCTGTGCCCCTCCCCCACTCATGATCTCTCTCTCTCTCTCTCTCTCTCTCTCAAAATAAATAAATAGAAAAAAAGTTTAAAAAAAGAATGAGACTAATTTTTCACTTTCATAAAATAGTTACTTGCTTTATCAAGGATTTTCAATTAGACCGTAAGAATACTCATCTTCTCTATACTGTTAAGAACCAACTTGTGATTTACGTCCAAGAACATGTGAGAGTTATGACAGACACTATTGGTTATCTTCTGATTATTCCTTTTTCTTTACCTTTCATCTTTGACTCCTGAATCCTCCAGGGAACCACCTACCTATGAGTGGCCACATGCCCAAGAGGAAGGTAGACTCATTTCTTTCTTTTTTTTTCCTTTTAGAGAGAGAGAGTGGGGAAGGGGCAGAGAGAGGAGGACAGAGGATCCGAAGTGGGCTCTTTGCTGACAGCAAGAGCCTGATGTGGGGCTTGAACTCACTAACCATGAGATCTTGCCCTGAGCTGAAGTCGGATGCTTAATCGACTGAGCTACCCAGGCACCCTGGTAGACTCGTTTGTTTACCTTGGGCATCCTGATTAATTAAGCACCGTAAGGTGGTCTTACTGCATGAACACAGGATTCAACTCTGGCCAAAGAGAAATATGGGTGAGTCTTTCGGTAGCACTTCTGGGGAATGGTCTTTATTCGGATAAAGCGACACTTAAGAAATGTAACCTTCTTTTTCTGCTGGATCTAGAGGTGTAAGTTGCTTGGTACCGCTGCAGCTGTCTCATGGTCGTAAGGGGAGCTGGTCTCAGAATAGTCTGATACAGTGAGGACGGGAGAACAGAGATGAAAAAATATCCAAGCTTTTGACAGAGTTAACTAACCTTGGAATTGCTTTATCTTCATGCTCCCTGTTATACAAGATAATGCATTTTCCTTATTGTTTAAACTATTTCCAATTCTATCTTCAGTTATTTGCCACTGAAGGTGTCTTAACTGATAAACCAATTTATAAAGCATATTATTCTTGGAATTAATTAAAAATTTTCAGAACAGCCTATGCCAGGGGTCTCATTTTAGCTGTAGCATTAATGGACAATGTGACTGAGCAAATTATTTAACTTCTCTTGGCTTCAGTTCCCTCGTTTGTATAATGATGCATTGGCTGATTCAGCTGGAAAGTCATTCCAAGTTGAAATGCTGGGACTATTTGATTCAGTGCCACACGAAACATGCTGATGCGATCTATACCCCTTGAACAATGGATTATACGTGTGTAACCTAACAATAACATAATGCAGTGACATATATGTAATATAATGACCACATGTACTTTTATAACAATTCAATATCACACTATACAATCTCATTTAAGCAGAATGAGTATCTGGTCATTGCTACGGTGAAATCAGTTAAAAAAATATAGTTTTTTAAATGCAATCATAGCAAGAAAGAACAGATTCCTCATAATGTTTTCAATCTGGGGGGAAGATAAAAAAGATTCTCTCGTGGCACATTTAAATACATAAATATGGGGGCACCTGTGTGGCTCAGTTGGTTAAGCATCCAACTTCAGCTCAGGTCATGATCTCACAGTTAGTGAGTCAGAGCCCTGTGTAGGGCTCTGTGTTTACAGCTCAGAACCTGGAGGCTGCTTCACATTCTGTGTCTCCCTCTCTCTCTGCCCTTCCCCCACTCACACTCTGTCTCTCTCAAAAATAAATAAAACATTAAAAAATGTTTAAAAAAGTGTATCAGAAGTTATAAAGTATAAGTATTGGGGACCGTTGGGGAGAGAGAGCAGGATCATCCGATCTCGTCAGGAGGCCAGGGAATACTTCCTCTAGGCTGTGAGTTTTAACCATAATCGCTAAAGGATGCAGAGGATTTAGGCAGAAAGAACACTTTTGGCAGGAAAAATTGTTTGTGAAAGGACCAGAAGTGAGAAGGGATGTATAAAAAGAAACTCCATGTGGCCAGAGCCTAGCGTTCCAGTGTCTGGGGGTGGGACCCAATGGGATGAGTCTGGAGAGAGAGCAGAGCAAAGACTGTCAAGGGCCATGCTAGAAAGTGAGTGTCATCTTAAGGAAAATGGAAAGGATTGGTGGGACTTTGAGCAGAACAATAACTGAATCAGTTTTGGGATTTAGACACAGTGAGGCAGGTTGCAGGTTACAAAAAGCTGGACGCAAGGCCTATTCCAAAGCTGAGTCTGTCAGCCAACTGAGGACCGACCATCAGCTGGATTAGGATACAGCAGTGGGAGCAGGGTGATGTTAAGAGAGGTGAAGCTGTGAGGAGCGCCAGGCGAGAAGAGGGGAGCATGCTGAGGTCGGTCAGGATGACTCCTGAGGGCCTCAGACAGCCCTGTGCTTGGTGAGCATCAATAACGGAGGCAGTAAACCAGTCCCACAGGGGTCCTATTAGATGGCATTTTGGCTAGAGATCTGGAAACATCTGAATCTTGTCCAAACATAGTTAGACAAGCCCTCCAGACCCAGCGGAAATGTACTTAAAAAAAAAAAAAAAAAAAAAGACAAGTAAACTAAAGAACACTTATTAGCGGAGCTTTGGCTCCAACGGACAGAGTGAAATTTAAAAGATATGCTGGATCACACAAGTGTATCCCTAGGCTAAAAGTCTTGGTCTTACTACTCTGTTCGTGCCAAAGATGACATGGTCTCGCATTCCACTAGCATTTGTATTTTTGCCACAAGCCCTCCCAAGATATGATGTATTCCCTGAGGATTGTTGACTTGTTGGGTATTCATCATTTCGTTACTCATGCAGCAAATACTGAGTTCTATACATGACACTCTGCTGGACAGTGAGATAATAAGAAGTCTATCACCTGGTGGGGAAGACTGACAAGGATCTAGGAAAGCATGCAGCACAATCAGTGCTCTTACATAGCCATTCAGCAGGGCCAGATGGGCTCAGGACACACCCTGAACCCAGCAGGACGGGAACGTTACAGCACTAAGTTCAAGGTGGTTCATACACAATGCTATATATTTGATGAAATAATCTTTTCTTTCACAGTTGAATATCCTCATTCTTCTTTCCTCTAATATGAAAGACTTTAATAAATGATTCTTAATACCCATATGTTTGTGTTCTTGCCCTTGTACATCTTTGCTTGTTCCTAGCAGTTTAAGTTTTCGTATATCAGGCAAGGAGTGTGCTGAAGAAAATGCACGGTGGGGCCATGAAAGTCTAAGACTGATCTCTCTAAGTACATTCAAAAAAAAACAAGAAAAGCCTCAGTCCTGTTACTTTGATAGACCAACTTATACGTGTAGGTTATTTCAGTCATATTTTAAAAGAAACAAAAAAGATTAACCTGAGTCTAGTATTTAGGTATCCAATAGGCTCTGAGTAACTTAAAACATTTTTTTAATGTTTATTTTTGAGAGAGACAGAGACAGAGCGTGAGTGAGGAAGGAGCAGAGAGAGAGATAGAGAGAGAGAGAGAGAGAAAGAGAGAGAAGGGAGACACAGAGTCTAAAGCAGGCTTCAGGCTCTGAACTGTCAGCACAGAGCCTGACGTGGGACTTGAACTCACAAGCTCTGAAATCACGATCTGAGCCGAAGTCAGACACTTAACTGACTGAGCCACTCAGGTGCCCTGGCTCTGAATAACTTTTGATGATTGTACAGAGAAGCTTTGATCTATCCAAATTAATTTCATAATAAAGCAAATTACTTTTACAGCTTTCTATTTTTCAGAAAAGTAATAAATCATATCTAATTTAAACATATATAGTATTAGTAGAAAACTAACCATCTTCCAGATTTTGTTGGGATCAGTACAAATAATCATTTTAAAAAGTTCCACTGAAATGGGTATTAGGTAGGGCAGTGGTTGCGATTATCAAACTTACTTCTGAAACTAATATTGCACTGTTCATGAACTAAAATCTGAATAAAAATTAAAAAATAATCATCAAAAATAAAGAATTCCACCTAGCCTTTTACCAAATAATGCTGGAGCAAGTGGACGCTGACAGTGAAAACAAAGAACATTGACAAAAATCACACCCTTTATTTTTTTATTTTTAAATAAAATTTTTTGGGGGGCGCCTGGGTGGCTCAGCTGGTTGGGTGGCCGAGTTCGGCTCAGGTCATGATCTCATAGCTTGTGGGTTCGAGCACCACATCGGGCCCTGTGCTGACAGCTCAGGGCCTGGAGTCTATTTCAGATTCTGTCTCCCTCTCTCTCTGCCCCTCCCCTGCTCATGCTGCCTCTCTCTCTCTCTCTCTCAGAGATTAAAAAAAAAGTTAGAAATATTTTTAAAAAATGTTTATTTCTTAGAGAGAGACAGAGCATGAGAGAGGGAGGGGAAGATAGACAGGAAGACACAGAATCCGAAGCAGGCACAGAGCCCGATGCAGGGCTCGAACTCACAGACCATGTGATCATGACCTGAACTGAAGTCGGATGCTTAACCGACTGAGCCAGCCAGGTACCCCAAAATTGCATCCTTTATAAAAAATTAACTCAAAATGGATCACAAACTTAAATGTGAAAAGGAAAACTATAAAATTTTTAGGAAAAAAAAATCAGAATCTAGGTCTTAGACTTGAGACGAAAAGCACAATCCATAAAAAGAAACTATGACACTCTAGATCTTAGCAAAATGAAAAGTAAAAATTTTTGCTATGTGAAAAAGAGCCTTTTGAGCTAAAACCATAAGCTACTGACTGGGGGAACATCTACCATGTCCCTCAAGACTGTTGCACATTTAAAAAAAATTTAAATGTTTTTATTTATTTTTGAGACAGAGAGAGACAGAGTATGAGTTGGGGAGGGGCAGGGAGAGAGGGAGACAGAATCCCAAGCAGGCTCCAGGCTCTGAGCTGTCAGCACAGAGCCCGATGTGGGGCTCGAATCCACTGTGAGATCATGATCTGAGCCGAAGTCAGACGCTTAACTGACTGAGCCACACAGGCACCCCCAAGACTGCTGCGCTTCTTAAGTATTTCACTCAATTCTTTTATATAGTGCTCTAGAAATTAATTGAGAGGTTCATCATCGGAAGCTAAAGTAAGAGAACTGGCTTTAGAAAATGGGTTTCCTCCACTGCACACTCTTCCTTTTGAACTATTCCTAAGCTGGAATGTACCAAGTGAATTGTGAAACTGACTTGCACTGATACAGTAATCCCCCTGTGAGGTAATAGGCTTTCCAGGCTGTGCAAGCTGGAGGCCCAGATGCTGCTCAGAGACTTCTGGGCACTGCCTCCACTTTTCTGTCCTACAGGATATGATACTGAATTGCATTCAAGAGCCAGGAAAGCCCAGTATTTGTAAACATCCCCTTAAGTGGAAGCATTCATTGCAGAGAATGCATAAAAGCCTTTTGAATGGTAATATTGGTCCCATTTGTAAACGTTCTCATATATCTCACAACCCTACCTCCTACAGCCAGTGCACATATCCCATACGAGATTTCATGGGGCCAAGGAACACTGTACTGATCTATGTTGTATCTGCTCTTCTCTATGACCGGTGCTTTTTCACCTGGATTCCATATTCACCATCCCAATTACCTCTATGGAGTTTGGATCCAGGTCTGTATAGAAGGCTGTGTTCTGCTGGGGCACCTTTCTAGGTATGGACATGCAGCTTTGTTAGTACAAGTTAGGGAACATTAAATTGCTTTACATAACAGAGAAAGAAGTATCTGGCCCTCTACCATGCATCAGGGTGAATAGGTCTGGAGGCTATGTTTTCTTTCTGGTTTAACCCAGTGCATTAGAGAAAAAACAACCACTGAATGTTGAAAAACCCAGGAAGCACAGCTGTGGAATTTGCAGCAGGTCTGCACATCTTGTGAGTAAACTCCCCGGACTCACACAGACCTTGGAGTGGGGAGGTTGGGGTAAACAATGTCAGGCTTTCCAGGGGGTGCCGCTCCCACTCAGGCTGCACATGTGTATAAATGATGTTAAAATGTTTCTAATTATTTTCTAAAGCAGATGAAGCATTCTCTCCACCATCTTGTATGGACTATTTATTTGCTTAACAAATCACTTCACACAAAGCAAACAAATTAGTGAGTTCTACTAATTCTTACAAAAACACCGGAAACATTGTAATTAGCTCAACTTCTGGGAAGTTTTCTAAAGAGTTTGCAGAAATCTCCCTTTTGGAGACTAGCAGAAAACAGTCATTACTCTGAAAAGTTAAGTTCAAAGACGGCCTTCCTAACCACCAAAAAACAGGTTGGCGGTAATTACTAAAGTAAACCATACACAGCTCTATGACGCAGCAAGGTCACTCTTGAGTATATACCCAACAGAAACACATACATATATTCACCACAAGCCATGTACTAGAACATGGAAAGCAGCCCTGTACTTAATAGCCAAAAAGTAGAAACAACACAAATGTCCATTTGTAGATGGGCAAATCAACCGTGGTATTTTCATACAAGGGGATACCACAAATCATCCACAATGAATGATCTATAATTACATGAATCTCATAGTGATGAGTATCTCACAGTGTGGTGTCACAACACTGTGGAAGAGTATATACATCCTGACGATTTCTTTCTATAAAGTTCTGCAACTGATAAAACTCACAAATGTCATGAAGAGTGGTGGTAATGATGCTAAGTGGCATGAGGGGGCTTCTGGGACAGTGCTAATTTCTTGATTTGGGGATGGTTATACTACCTACGAAACATTCACCTAATGTATGATTATATGTACACTACAGTATGTGACGTTCATTCACCCCCACCCCCAAATACATGTCCACATCAAATCCTGGAACCTGTGAATATTAACTTATCTGGTAAAAGGATCTTTACAGATGTAATTAAGTTAAAGATACTGAAATGAGGAGATCATTCTGGATTATCTGGGTGGGCTGTAAACTCAAAGATAAGTATCCTTATAGGAGACATTCAGACAGAAAAGAAGGCCATGTGATGAGAGAGGCAGAGTAGAATCACAGGATGACAAGCCAGACACACAGAGAACGTGGAGACAGACGCAGGGATGGCAGTGATGTGACCACCGGCCAAGGATGGCCTGTAGCCCCCAGAGTTGGCACAGAGAGGCATGAAATAATAGATGCTCCCCCAGAGCCCCTTGAGGGAGTGCCACCATTCCAATCCCTTGATTTAGAACTTCTGGCCTCCAGCACTGAGAGAGAAGACATTTGCGATTTAAGCCTCCAAGTTTGTGGTAATTTGTTAAAACAGCCCTAGGAAACCACTACATATACTTTTCTGCCTATTGACTGTATTTTAATACACTCTGCATCGAAAGGGTATCTTTTCATTTAGCAGGTGGTTGACAGTGAGGTAAAGATCATTTCAGCTTGATCTCTTTCAGGTATTTTACCTGCTTACAACAGGTAGGAGTACAGGTTTCTACCTGTGAATATGCATTATCTGTCTTTTTGAGAAACAAGCCTTCAGTCCTGCCCTCCCACACCTGCTGGCATGTGCCACACCAGATTCTACCCTCCACACGGGACAACCTTGCCCCAGTCTCTCTCTCAAGTCTCTAGTTATTCTGTATGTTCCTCAAACAATTAATCACATGTAACTTTTTATATGCCAATTGCAGGCTTCTTCATTGTTTATTCCAGTTTGAAGGGCAATTCTAATGTAATCTTTCAAAAACTCTTTATATAATTTGAAAAAAAATAGCCTTTGACAATAGGAAACCCAATTTTTGCACAGTATGGTGCATAAAGAAATGTACTACAGAATCTCAACATGACTAAATCCAATGGTAACCTTTTCATTTATTTTTTAAAGACAGAGAGAGAGGGAGAGTGCAAGCAGGAGAGAGGGGCAGAGAGAGAGAGAGAGAGAGAAGAAAAAGAGAGAGAATCTTAACCAGGCTCCATGGTCAGTGAGAAGCCTAACTTGGGGCTCAATCCCATGACCCTGGGATCATGACCTGAGCCGAAGTCAAGAGTCAGATACTCCACCAACTGAGCCACCCATGATCTCCTAATGGCAATCTTTACTTAAATCTGTTGAAAAACATTTCAAGACATTGGCTTCACAACTTACTACAACAGTTTAGAAAATCTCTTTCCTTCTTCTTTCCTCTAACTCTGGATTTCTCACACTTCTCAGGCACCTGAAAGGGTGAAGTCGTACTCTTTGTACCACTCTCCAGCAAATCTCTACAAAAATCTCTCCACCAAAGTGAGCTGAAAAGTTTTACACTTCTATCTACTCTTTGCTCTCATCTATGGTTTTCCTTCTCTCTCATGTACAAACCATGACTCCTTCCTGTGACAATCCTAGATTCGCTCCTCTTGTTCTTGCTTTGTCTCCTGAGTCTACACCAACCATCCAAGCTGTAGGAGCTGAGTTCATGGACTCAGCTTTTCTCTTGGAAGCCAGGGCTGAGGCCAAGTGGACAAAGAAGCTTCTGTTTAGCTAAGTGGTTGGGGAGGGTGCGAGGAGGGTACAGAGAACAAGACTACAAAGACTTCTACTAGTACCTTCATTTGTCCACACATTAATATCACTTAAGGTGACAAAGAAGGGCTTGTGGTGGCCCAAACTCAAACTGGCCAATGAAAAGTCTTTGATTCTTTTCACCTCTGGAATGCCAGTTTCTATCTTAGTGAGAGAAGGCAGGCAAATACTCTTTCTCAAGACTCAAGCACTGTTCTTCCCACTTAACTTTCAAGGCAACCTGGGGATATGGAGATTTTAATTTCAATTTTGCAAATGAGGATCTAAATAAACAGAAATATGGAAGGTCACGTGGTAAAATTTATCAAGCCAAGATGCAAACAGAAGTTCATCTGCCTCCAAAGCCTAGGCCTGCTTTCTGCTTTAATCATTAGTCAGCAGTATCTGCTGAGTATCCACTAGGTTACCAGGTACTGTACTGGGGGCAGAAATTACAGAGAGAGGGGTGCTCGGATGGCTTAGTCAGTTAAGTGTCTGACTCCTGGTTTTGGCTCAGGTCATGATCTCCTGGTTTTGTGAGTTCAAGACCCACATCAGGCTCCATACTAGCAGTACAGAGCTTGCTTAGGAGTCTTTCTCTCTCTCTCTCTCTCCATATTTCTGTACCCCTCCAGAACTTACACTGTCTCTGTCTCTCTCAAAATAAATAATTAAGAAAATTACAGATAGAAGACACAGTCCCTGGCCTGGATAGAAGACACAGTGCCCAAATATTTCCACTGTTCCTTTCATCTGTCTTGTAGTTCTGGCAAATGCTAGAATCGTATCTTGGTGTTTTGTCTATTTTCTTTCTTAACTTGCAGTGATTCACAGGGACAAAAATTCCTTCTAAAGATGCTTCCTTTAACACGTAGCACTTATATATCAATTGAATATTCAGTGAGTGATAATTTTTAAGGACTGTCTACTACCTGATCATTGAGCTAGACACTGTGCCAGAGTAGATACAAAATGAATGAGACACAGTCACCCTGAAACTGTTTGCTCCCTGGTGGGGAAGACAGCCAAAACCAAGGTCCTTGTAACTATATATAAGTAGGGAGAAATAGAACAGACAAAACTATACTACAGGAAACAAGGCGTGAGGAACAGGCAAACTATTGGTACCATTTACATATAGTAGGCAGCTTGTAGTCTAGTTAAATAGACATATCTGGAGAGAAGGTAAGAGTATCTGCTGAGATTTGGGTGGTATAACATCTCTTTCTCATGTTGACAAAGCCCATGAATTACTGATCTATTTTTATTTGTAGTATTCACCTGGGAAAGTCTGTGTGCCTCAAACACAGAACCTGGCTTTTCATGAGGTGGTCTTTTCATGTCCAATTTTCCAGTTCAACTGATGGTTTATGTTTTAGACTTTTTATATGAGTTGAGTAGGAAACCATGATCATAAGAAGCCTACCAAGGCAGAAAACAGAAGAAGGTATGGCTTAAACTTAACAACAGATGACAGAGATAGATGGGCTTATTTCTCCTCATTCTTTCAGAAACTATTGCTTAGTTGCAGGCAAACAAGGCTTGATTTTCTGAAAATGTGACTGGAAGAAGGCGATATTGTGTATACATACAGAATGTTTTTGTGCACTGAATACTTGGTCTAGAATGCCTGAATGTTTAAAACATTCACAGTGTTTTTTTTATAAGCAATGCATGGATACATTCTTATGTAAAAAAATTATACTTTTCCTTTTCACAGCTTCATCTGTCTATTATATTTTCTCCTCCCCCACCTCCCACTAACCAAACTTACTCTATTTTTGGGGGGGGGTGACCATTCTTCATAGAGAGATATACAGCCTTCTGGGCTTTTTTCTATGGACTGATTTATTTATAGGTACACACCTATATAATGTGTAGTTTTGTGTTATTTTTTTACATAAATAAAATTATGCTGTACTTATTGTTCTCACAGTTCTTATACCGTACTTGCTTTTTTCATTTAATAGTATGGCCTAGAAAATTTTTCAGGTCCGTATGTATTGATCTTCCATGCTCCTTTAAGCTGCTGGATGAAATTCTGTAGTATGAATATAGTATAATTACTTTAAACCAGGCCTTTACAGATTAAAAACTGGGTTTCTAATTTTTCACTATTATATGCTGTTCTATAATGGACTCCCTTGTATATACATCTCTAGGAACAAGTGGGAGTATTTCTTTAGGATAACACTTGGAAATAGAATTTTGAGAAATACTGTCAAGTTTTCCTCTCATATCCTGCCCTAATTTACGTGTCTAAGAATAGTGTGGTCCTGGGCCTATTCCCTAGACCTTTGTCACTACTATATATTATTAATATTGAAAAGTTTTGTAGATGTGCTAAGCAGAAAATGGAATATTGTGTTTTAACTGATATTTCTCTAGCAAGTTAGGTTACTAGCAAGTTTGAGCAAATCATCATGTGTTTATTAGCTATTTGCATATTTTCTTCTAAGAATTGCCTTTTTAAAAAATAATTTTTTTCAGTTTATTTATTTATTTATTACTGAGAGAGAGAGAGAGAGTGAGAGAGAGAGAGAGGGAGGAAGGGAGAGAACACAAGCTGGGGAGAGGCAGAGAGAGAGAGAGGAAGACCGAGAACCCGAAGTAGGCTCCAGGCTCTGAGCTATCAGCAGAGAGCCCAATGCAGAGCTCGTACCCACAGACTATGAGATCATGACCTGAACCAAACTCAGACACCCAACTGATTGAGCCACCCAGGGGCCCCTAAGAATTGCCTTAAAAAAAAAAAAAAAGTTTATTTATTTATTTAGAGAGGGAGACTGAGAGAGAGAGAGATTGAGAATGAGCACGTGGGAGGAGGGGCAGAGAGACAGGGAGAGAGGAAGAATCCCAAGCAGGTTCCACACTGTCAGCATGGAGCCCCAGATAGTGCTCTATCTCACAACCATGAGATGACTACCTGAACTGAAACCAAGAATCACTTAACCAACTGAGCCACCCAGGCATCCCTATGAATTGCCTTTTATTCAAGGATTTTCTTTCTCCAGTCCCTGAGAAGAACATCCCAAATCCAAAGAAGAAAGAATGCTGAAGAGATTAACTTTCAGCTCTGTGGTAATTTCTCAATATTGAAGTTAATTGTCTGTTAACATCCAAGGACGTTATTAGGCTTATCAGAGTCACCACTTCTTCTCTGACTTTGCCTCTTTGGGGTCTATTTTTTGCATGTTCACTTTGAAATTTGAGCACAATTCTTTTGTGCCTAGATTCTTATTTGCAGTAGAAGGCAGTAATTGATAACTATAAACTCTCCTAATTTGTAACCTATGTCTGCTACAGAATATCTCTTACACAATGTAAGCAAAATCTCTCCTTCCCTCCTCTTTTTATTCTCTCCATTTCCAGAGGAAAGGAGCCAGCCTGCCTTCCTCCCTCACCGTCCCCCCTCACCGCCTGCCTGCCCCTGGCCCCCTACCCTCTGCTGAGCAGCTCCAGCTCCAGAGAGCTCCAGCTCAGATCTCTACTGCTTCAGGGCTGGTCAGCATTCAGAACTCTGGTCTAACTTCTCCAAGTGGGATGATGTTGCAAGGACAAAAGTGGCTTCAATTAGAGGGAGTTATAAACAGCAAACTGGATCTTGAGTAGGACTTTTATTCAATGTCAAGCAGGCAAAAAATAAAAATTCAAGCATTTCACCCAGGGTTTACCTGAATTGCTAGTCTGGCTTCCCTTGTGACTCCTTCTCTTCTCCCCATCCTCAGTGAGAGGGCATGGGCAGATACCAAGAGGCAGCCTAACATAGCGGTGAGGAGTACGAACTGTAGAGCTAGATGTCTAGGTGGGAATACCACCTCCATCACTTGCTGGCCGTGCAGGAGGCAGCCTCCAAGATGGCATCTAATCATCCTCAACTGCTGATATTTATGCTCTTGTGTGGTCTCCTTCCAAAATGAAGGAGGGCTCATCTGTATGACCAGTGGAATAAGGTAAAAATAAAGATGTGACATCTGAGGCCAGATCACGGCACTGCGACTTCTACCTTGCCTTCTTTTTTTTTTTTTTTTAAATTTTTTTTTAATGTTTTATTTATTTCTAGGAGAGAGAGAGAGAGAGACAGCGTGAGCAGGGGAGGGTCAGAGAGAGAGGGAGTCACAGACTGAAACAGGCTCCAGGCTCCGAGCTGGCAGTCAGCACAGAGCCCGATGCGGGGCTCGAACCCACGAACCGCAAGATCACGACCTAAGCGAAAGTCGGACGCTTAACCGACTAAGCCACCCAGGCGCCCCATCTACCTTGCCTTCTTGAATTGTTTCTTCAGGTGAGAACAATCACATGTCTTGTGGAAAGGCCCATGTGGGGAGGAACTGAAGCATCCCGTAAAGGGCCAGCACCAACTTGCCAGCCATGAGAGTGGGTCACTGTAAAAGTGGTTCTAGTCTTAGCCATGTTTTCGGATGTCCACAGCCCCACTTGCTATCTAACATCTTACGAGTGACCTTGACTCAGAATCACCCAGGCAAGCTGTTCTTGAATGCCAGACCCACAGAAATTGTGAAATATAGAAATAAATGATTGTTGTTGTTTTCAGCTGCTATGTTTGGGGGGGGGGTGGTTATACGATAGCTAGCTGCCACAAGCTGTATGGCCTTGTGCAGTGTCCACAGGTGTAAGATGATAATAACAGTACCTCCTTTATAGGTATTGAGAGGATTGCATGAGTTAATACATGTCAAGGGTACACATTAGTACCTAGCACATAGTAATGGCTATGTATTTGCTGAACATGAGGTATTTTTCACTGTGCCCGTCTACACTGTATCCAACCCTTTTAGGAAAAGGTTTTGCCAGTCTGGCCCAAGAGCCTAGTCATGCCCATCCTCCTTGACCAAGACACCGTGGTCCACAGCAGCTCACGGCCTGAAGTTGGGGTTGTGTGGTCTAGAGGATCACTCTTATTTTCCAAATAAAATATTAATTATGGCTACAGATATCATAGGAAAAAGCCCTGTTTCCCTGAAGGCAACTAGTCCACAATGGCTTCTAGCCCTTCACATCCTTTTCTCACCTGTTTACTTCATTTGGGCACCTTCCCAAACAGAAGAGCTTCCTACTCTCAATCCTCACCCTTGAGATGTGTGGCTTGCACTTTCGAGATTTTGATGTGGGAAAGCGAAGATGAGAAGTCCTTAACCAGTTAACCAAAGGGAGACTATTTCAGGGAGAGGTTCTGTTCTGTTCGTGGGATCTGTCTGCCTCCCTCTCAGAGGCCGACATGGGGTACCTGCACGCTTGACAGGGGACAGGACTTGAAAGGTCACTTCACCCGGGGCGCCTGGGTGGCTTAGTCGGTTAAGCGTCTGACTTTCGCTTAGGTCATGATCTCGCGGTTCGTGGGTTCGGGCCCCGCGTCGGGCTCTGTGCTGACTGCCAGCTCAGAGCCTGGAGCCTGTTTTGGTCTGTGACTCCCTCTCTCTCTGACCCTCCCCTGCTCACGCTGTCTCTCTCTCTTTCTCCTAGAAATAAATAAAAATAAAACATACTAAAAAAAAAAAGAAAAAAAGAAAGGTCACTTCACCCAATGTCTCATTTTAGAGATAAAGCTCTCAAGGGACCTGTCCTGGATGGTGGTGACTGAATAACAAGGCTGGGACAGAAATAGTCCCTTGAATTTGAGTTCCTTTTGTCAAGCACTTAATCCTCCCCTCCGTGACTAGGCAGCAACCGGACAAGAACAGTTTTCATTGGCAATCGTGCTTCGGATATCTTTGCCATAAACAGCATTCTTGTGTATTCCCTTTGGTCTCAAGAAATAGGAAGAAGGCTGACATCTCCACCTCTCCTGTTTCCCAGCAGCACTGTTACCTCATAGCAGGATTGTTACCGATTTCATGTCCCAGTGTGTTTTGAAACCTTTTAAAGCCAAAGAGGTTTGTGTTGCTAATTTTTCTCTGGAATACTGCTCTGTGGTTATGGAATGTTCCTTGGACTTGAAACATTGCTTTCCTTGGAGACCTCTTCCTGTCACTTGTGAACACTAACGGGAAAGGTGATTTATTCACATGACCCTCAAGGTTCTAGATATTTTGTCCACCAACCTATGGGTAGATTCTAAAAGTGGCTAATTAGCAGTTTCTCTATCTGGTGACTGTACTGTTGGTGTAACACTTCGGGCACAGTTTCCCCAGTGGAATTTTCACAACTGCTTTAAGGGCTGTAAGGAAACACCTCTCTAAATAAACCAGCAGGAACATGTCCTGGCTGAAAATCAGTCTGTATCTGGTCCCGCAAGTTTCAGCCAAGGGAAAGGGGTGGGATTTTTGATATGGGGAAGGGGATAGGTGGGTGGTGGACTATCGGCATTCATACGTCCCTTAATCAAACTGCAAACACCAGAGGTAAGGCTGGATGAAACAAAGCTGCAAATGTAAGAAGCAATGCAACAAATTAGCAACAGAAGCACCCGCTCTGCTTCTCCTTTGTGGCACTGTTATTAAAGGTCAAATGTCTTTGATATGATTAAAATAATCTTTTTAGGATACTGCCACATTGGAAGAACCACAAAAGGAGGCTGAAAGAGTTGAGAGAAATACACAAGTGGATCAGCGAGCTGACAGCTGCTGCATTGAAATTGGGATTGTAATATGTCAGTTTCCAGCCCATCACATATAATCCAGACAGAGACATAGCATTTCGTCTGCCTCGTTATGATCTCCCTCTGTCTGGTGCGGCTTGGGTTACATCTGTTGGCTGCATTCTCATCTTCATGAGATCTGCATTGACTGATAGTTTAAACCCTGTGTTTATCTACGTCTGTGGTTCTTATTTCTCTCCCAGCGAAGTCTCCAGAGAAGCACAGTATCCCCTGATGTGGGTATCTTGGTTTTATTACCCCACCGTTGTTGCCTCCTTTCAGCCAGTTCTGTATGTTTCAGGCTAGGATACTGGATGCATTCATTATGTATGCTTTTTAACCCCGATTATCTCAGGAGAAAATAATCTGAGAAAATCAAAAACTCCCTAAAAACTTCTTGGGTATCTCACATGGATCTGAAACACAGTTGTTCACCATAAATAAAACGAGTTCTATTTGTTTGACTTTTGCATGTTTTCTACTCATACGATGCTTTGTCTCTTATGATGAAAGACTGAGAAACACGGACTCTCTCAAGCCTAGGAAGTCCTTTTGCATTTCATCCATTGCTAATGTTTCATGTGTGCTCACTGAAATCTAACCCTTGATTTCTGTTGTAGACATATGTAATCTGAAGGCATGCAACATTTTGCAAATGTTGGCCCATATTTTTATTTCATAAGGTCTTATTTGGTCTGTCGACCAAGTTTTGATTACTTCCATATTGCTCTTAATTGCCTTAATATCCCCAAAGACATTCCTATTTTGTGCATCCCTTTATCTTTGCTGCTTTTATCTCTTGCTGTGAGAGTACAAAATTGCTGACATACTCAATGTATTTAAATTCTGAGTGTTGCAGAAGAGTTTTCAAATCTGTTTTAATTTTCCGATACTCAGCTGAGGACCATTACGCGTTCTATTCAGTTAATCTGTTTTTAATCATATCTGTAAGTGCTAACGTTGTACACGAGAGAAATGGTGCATAAAGTAAAACCAGACCAACTACTTATGCATACATCAAGTTAAATTCTGACTTGTTCTACTTGTGTTATTGCCTTAGAGTTGTGCAGTTTTGACTTACAAAAGAACTTCTGTACCCAAAGTTGATGATACTCTAAGGAAATACCTGGTTTTTCCATGTTAAAAATATTTGTTAATTATTACCCATCTTTTTGTTATCACAATGAAAATTGGGGAATGTAACTGTGCTTTCAATTCTATGTGTCTCAGCTAAGATGCATTTAGTGCGGATAACCAATAATTGCATAAACTGTGGAGGGCAGACCATTGGAACATAACTGTAACTTTGACTTAACTAACTAACCTCACCAACACAAATTCCCAAAGAGCTAGGTTCCTTCCATCTTTTTGTTCTTTCATCCCTGGGTAGCCTATTTTATCTCCTTTATAGTCATACCTCCATGGATCATATCCCCACACTATGTGACTAAGTAGGAAGAGAAGGGACACGAGCAACACGCCCACCCTCCGGGGGGAATCTTTCTTGGAAACCCTAGGCAGTCTTCTCCTTAGGTCTAACCTAGCCTAGGACGGAGTCACAGTTCATCCTTGGACCAATTATTAGCAAAATGCAAGAGCTCATAATGATTGGCTTAAGCCAACCATGATTATACCATGCCTCTACCTACTACTGCTGTATCAGAGAGTTCTGTTAGCAAGGAATAATGAGACTAGATGATGGGTAGGAAGAAAGGATAGCTGCTTGCCACACTTCCTAACTCCGTTCAAGGTTTAAGTCATAGGTACAGAGGTCACTACTCTTGTATTTAGGCCTAGGAAGTCAGCTATAATGTTTTCAAGTGCCATACACATACACACACACACACACACACACACACACACACACACACACACACATTATTCCTTGTGTTTTAAAAGAGCATGTTTTGCTTCATGATTTTCTCCCTGAGCACAATGGACTCTATGGAATACCCCCTTGTACATATGCAATAGAAAAAGTAACAAAGACCGTGAAATGGGAAGGAAAAATTAAAAAGAGAGGGGAAAAAGACAAAGACTAAACCGTATTTTCTTTTTTAAATTTTTAATTATTATTTTTTAAATGTTTATTCATTTTTGGGAGAGAGAGGCAGAGCACGAGAGTGGGAGGGGCAGAGAGAGGAGACACAGAATTGGAAGTAGGCTCCAGGTTCTGAGATTTTAGCACAGAGCCCAATATGGGGCTTGAACCCACAAGCTGTGAGATCATGACCTGAGCTGAAGTCAGATGCTTAACCGACCGAGCCACTCAGGTGCCCTGTGATGTATTTTGACTTGCAAAATCTCTTCTCCTATATACACTATCAGTGGTATTTTGTGTTTTGGCCTACCAATGGTGAATTATTTCCTCAAAATGAGACTCTAGAGCTCAGTAGGTGAAGGGTTACATTCGGTAGGGTGCAATTCTGCTTCAAAGTCTACCCACTTCTCTAAATGAATTAATACTGAAATTTGGAAGATGGGCATCTTCAGCCATTAATCTTCTGATTCCTGTTAACTCTTTATGGGAGTTTGATCCTCTGTTTTGAGTTAGAACAAAACTAAGGAGAAAAAGCTAATGTAAGGTAGAAACATTCTTATTCTAAATATAGCCTCTGGGTTGACAAATTCTCCTGGCTGCCTACTCAAAGGCTAGGGAAAATTTCTCCCCATAGCACTTTATGGCTTTATTTTCAAATTAAAAAAAGAATAACCATGTGTATTAGGGTTTTCTCAGTTACAGATGACAGAAATGAATTTCATACTAATTTGAAGTTTATTTATTTATTTTGAGAGAGAGGGAGAGAAAGAGAGCTCATGAGTGAGTGGGGGAAGGGCAGAAAGAGAGAGAGACAGAGAGAGAGAGGGAGAATCCCAAGCAGGCTCCACATTGCCAGTGCAGAGCCCGACACAGGGCTTGAACTCATGAACCTCGGTGGGTCAGTTGGTTAAGTGTCCAACTCTTGATTTCAGCTCAGGTCATGATCTCACAGTTTGTGAGATTAGGATTCTCTCGAGAATTCTCTCTCTGCCCTTCTCTCTGCCCTTCCCTCTATTTGCGTGCACACACACACACTCTCTCTCTCTCTCTCTCTCTCAAAATAAAGAAATAAACATTAAAAAACAAACAAGAGTCAGGCGCTTAATGAATTGAGCCACCCAGGCACCCTGATTTCAGACTAACGTAAACAAAACACAGGATTTGGGGTAAGAATATTGGATTCGCATGGTGACTCAAGAGGAAAACTCGAAAACCAAAACTCTGGAGGGGCAATCGTGACCTAGGTTAGAGGCTCCATGTGCCTATGGGAATCTCCTTGCATTTGTGCTTCTCTCTGAGCACTGGTTTCATTTTCTCAGCTCGCTGGTTTCCATAGTCAGCCTCTGGATCACATCCTTTCAACAGTGTAGTTAAGAGAGAAAAACACTCTTTTTTTCCAGTAAATACTTAAAAAAATTCCAAGAAGCGACTATGGTTTTTCTGGCTTGGGTCATGTAACCATGCTTAGAGTAGCCACCACCACCTCAGGTCCTGGATGAACAGGTGAGAACGGAGTCAAGGAAGAAGTCCTGTGATTAGCCCATCTTGGATTATGTTCTACGCCCATGGCTAGGATTGCTAGGACTCTACCACATACTTCCCTATTAGAAGCCTGGTTTTGAAGAAATAGTTCCTGGAGTTGTTTACAGTGGACCAGCTGGCAACTGTCCACTGTAACACAGACGTGTAACACAGTCCTCTTTAGAGTTTCTGATTTTGCAGTGTGTGTCTGGGAATCCAACATGGTAGAGTAGGGAAATGACGCTCCCCTGGAATTCCATGCTGAGCTGGGGTGGACTGAGCGCATGTTAAAGATGATGCTATGATGGGTGTGACCCAGAGTCAGCTCTGACAACCAGGTTAAGAACTCTCTTAGGCCCTTGCAATCTTAGGCTCTACCCAATGAAACTGAAACTGCTCACCTATAAACTATCAAGTCCCCCCTAAATGCCACCCTGCTCAAAAGCAACGGCTCATTCTTACCAACTTCTCTGCTGCGCTTAAATATCCACTTATTCATCAGTATATTCAACAAGTCAACAATATTAATTGATGAATCCTGGAGACGGTGCAAAAGATGAGAGGTCTCTCTTTTGGGGGAGAGTTTCACGTGAGATACCAGAACTAAAGAAACAAACCAGAGAATGGGTAATTTACTTGCCACTTGGCAATAAATGCTACCAAGGAAATAAATGGGACGCTGTAACAGAGATAAGTGTTTATGAAAGATCTACTTAAACAGTGTTTATGTGTCCATAACTTTCTTTTTTTTTTTATTTTTTTTTTAATGTTTTTATTTATTTCTAGGAGAGAGAGAGAGAGACAGCGTGAGCAGGGGAGGGTCAGAGAGAGAGGGAGTCATAGACTGAAACAGGCTCCAGGCTCTGAGCTGGCAGTCAGCACAGAGCCCGACGCGGGGCTCGAACCCACGAACCGCGAGATCATGACCTAAGCGAAAGTCGGACGCTTAACCGACTAAGCCACCCAGGCGCCCCTGTCCATAACTTTCGGTGAAGGAAAAAACCTCTTCCCACTGAGAGCTCTGATGCCAGGCTCACTTCTGGTCTGCCGCCAAGCCCTCCGATGTGCCCTTCTCGGCATTTGCTTTTTTTCTCCCTCTTTTTTTTTTTTTTTTTTTTTTTTTTNTAACTAAGTAGATGACTTCCATTCTTCCCGGCCCTCCTTCCAACCTCTGAGGGCCTTTCCTCATTTATCTTCCGTCTCCTATTATTTCTCGGGCTATGCATGGAAATTAAATTATTGATCGTATTCAAACCTCCTCCCCCAAGATAAAAGCCTACGAGAAAGTAAAGATTCGGTTGGAAGATAACTGGTCAGAGCGAAGGAGGACAGCTGGGGAGAGATCATCCCTGTCCCGTTCACGTCGCCAGAGCAACAGCTTAGTTCAATTTCTCTGAGCTGACATGCAACTTATCAGGGTAAGGCAATCCTCGCTTTTACATGTGTGTCATTTTCTGTTTTTCTATTTATATCATTTAGTCTTGGTTATATACACACTGTTATGCTTATAAACAAACACTGTCATCAAATTTCTTCCGTATATAATAGCAGGTAAGCAATGGCGTCAAAGATTATCCCAGGGCTGTTTGGACTTGCGATAACTTTCACCTCTCATTGGACATTTTGAAAACCCTTTCTGTAACTCCCCTATCCTCACATGCAGATGAATGCCAGGCTTTGTTTGTTTACCAGGCAACCGGAGTCCAGGATGTGGGCCAAGCTCATCATGTCTCAGCTTCCATGTTTTCTCTCAGAATGAATTGGTATTTGCCTCATTTCCAAACTGGTCCTGTTTTGTAGTGATGGAAATCTGCCACCAAAATCTTGGTGGGGCTTCCCTGAATCCAGGCTGTGCTGATGTAAATTACGGGGCTGAAAGGAGTTTGTGGCTTGGAGAAATGACATTTTCTTGAAAATATGCCGGTGATGTTTACAAGGCATATTAAGCACTTTTACTAGATTTTGAAAATCAAGGAAAATTACTTGGTAATAAAACAAATCTTCCAAGGAAATTGTTTGGAAAGTTGTGGTCTAACATTCCCAAAAGCAAGTAATTAGATTCCTAGCCCTATAGCCACAGTGTGATGGGTCTCTTGGAGAGTGAGCCTTTATTAATTCTTCTCTTCCTTTCTTTTCACAGACTACTCTCTAATACTATGTTTGCTTTTCTAGTCTTCCCTCTGTTGCCATAATATATTTTAGCCAGCAGGCTCAATTTCTCTACCTATTACCTAATGGGGCCTTCCTTTAATGATACGTTTTTGCTGAAATCCCTAGACTCCTCCATTTCTTAAGTCTTACGGGATAGTCAGCTAATCAAAAACAACAGAGAGAATTTACTGAAGGTTTACTGTGTGAACAGAATGGTTGAGGTCAGGAGACAGTGCATAAACACATGAAAATGACAAAGGAACGAAGAGGAAGCAAAAAGAATAAGTGACTGGAATGCTTGCAGGATGGATAATCAAGGGATACTCAGTGGCACAAGGTTCATTAGGGGAGACAGTCTGGAAGAGAACAATGGCGACTATAGGCACGACTGGAGTAAGACCAGCTGGGAGTAGCTCTCTCGATTGCCCTGCAGAGTTATAATGAGAGGCACCTAAAGAGTTTTGCTTCTAACAGCCACCTTGAGCTAGTCTTTGTACCATCTGGACTTCTGAGTGTTGGGTTGATTTCCTAGTCGGTGCTTGTGAATCAGAGCCAGTGTCTCAAAGAAACACTTTACAGGAACGTTCTCAAAGTATCCAAAAGAATCAATCTTTAATGCCTCCCCATTACTGCAGAATCAAGAACAAACCCCTTACCATGAAAAGTCTGAGTATTTACAATTAGATGAAACACTTTTTAATCCTCCCTACCTGGGAAGCCTGGGTCCTTACCATGCTGAACTTTTAGCAGTTCACAGAATGTGCTGGGCATAAAATATTTTTGATGTCTTATTTATTTTTGAGAGAGAGAGAGAGCAAGCAGGTAAGGGGCAGAGAGAGAGGGAGACACAGAATCCAAAGCAGGCTCCAGGCTCTGAGCTGTCAGCACAGAGCCTGACGTGGGGCTTGAACTCACAAACTGTGAGAGCATGACTGGAGCCAAAGTCAGACACTTAACTGACTGAGTCACCCAGGGGCCCCTCTCATGCCTTTTTGCCTTGGGCTTGAATTCTCCTCTCATTGTTCTCTGACGGCCAAACACCTCCGGCTTATACTCAAACGTCTTCTCTGAAAACTGCCTCTGATTCTTTTTTGCAGGATTAAGCATTCCACTTACTACAATCTGCAAATACATTGATCAGATCTTCTCTACAGACTTAGCACAGAATATCATCCTTTGGAGGAGAACATGCTTTTGTACCCTACCGTACTGTGAATTCCCCAGGGTTGAGAGTGTGTTTTTATTAGATTTATAACCCTTATCCTTAGTACTACAAAGGGCAGGTAGTGGGGGTTCACATTATGCTTACTAAACAAGAATTGCTATTCAGCTTTTTGTATGCCTGCATTCCTTTAGGACTAAGATTTTCCCTTCCCCAAGTTGTTGACAATCTCTTAAGAGAGATTTCACCTAAATATATATAACAGTGCAGAGAATTTCAAAAATTCCAATGAACTTGGGATTATTATTGGTCTCAAATTCTTTAGACACTTCTTCTACCTGAGTTAGTTTGTCAGGTGAAACACTGAGAAATCTATTAACATTGCCTCAGCTCACACAGCAGGTTACTATTTCTTGTGCACATTCATTAAAGTGTCCACAAGTACAGATAGACATCTGAATTAAAAGTAGTGAATGATGGGGCACTTAGGTGATTCAGTTGGTTATTCGACCAACTTCGGCTCAGGTCATGGTCTTGTGGTTTGTGGGTTCGAGCCCTGTTTCGGGCTCTGTGCTGACAGCTCAGAGCCTGGAGCATGCTTTGGATTCTGTGTCTTCCTCTCTTTCTGCACCTCTCCCCCCCCGCCAAAGATAAATATTTTTAAAAAGTAGTGGATGAGTTTGATATTGCAAAACAAATAGTAATATGGAAAAGCTGGTTATTTTGTGTATGGCTTCCCAGTTTAACATCTATTTCACTCTTTCACTTCTCCTACAATATACACAATTGATACCACACCTTCATTCTTTTCCCTACCCTTGGGTATTTTATTTGTGTTTTACATTTATTACCTAAAAGTCCTGAATACAAACATTCTTGCAGATTATCAATGAATCTTTGGAAAAGACTGGAATGTACTTGATTTTATGCATGAGTGTATCTGAGTGCATATGGAGGATTTGTAAAGAATTTTTTTTTATTGTCAACTAGGAGGTTTTAGTGCAAAGCACAATGGTTTCAGAGCTAAGCACTGCGAATTCTACTTTCAAAGGTTTAGTAACCTAGTGGTCTAAAACAGAAAGCGCACTGATATAATTGAAAGAGAAGCCAAAAATACCATGAAGGTGGTATTAGGAAAAAAGTGACCTGGAAGTTCCCTCACCCTGGGAAATAATGGGGGCTGAGAGGGGTGACACATTTGCTTGTACTTAAAGAAGACAGCAGAAGGGTATTCCAGGTATGATAAAAAGTGAACAAAGGGGGAGGGATCTGTAAGTCATTCATGTTGGTTGGGGCACCGTGTGCTAAATCTTTGTTTAACCAGTATGTCATCTGGCTCAGCCACCTTAATTCATAAATCTGAACTTAAATTAAAATGAGAAGACGAGTCCAATATCCCACGTTTTAAAGCTTATACTTCAGTTGCTGATTCCTTGTTTCTGAGAAACAGAGATGAAGTCGATACACAGAGTGTAGGCCAAATGCAAGCCTGACTTTAGGTACAAATTTAACTGCAGAGACCTACTTCCTGACTCCGACGAACACACTGTGGTTGCAGGCAGTCTACAGAGATATCGTACATGAAAAAGAAGCATGGGCTATATAAGGGCCGGTCTCAAGGCCTAACCTACGATAGCATACAGGCAGAAGATTGAAATAGGGCAGATTCTATGTCTGCCCCCTTGAGTAATAAGAGTTGCAAGGTGTAAGGGAAAGGAATCATTCTTTATTTAGCAATGGATTTGGTGCAGCAATGGGTATGGAGGGCCTGCCTCATGTGCCCACAGCAGCTTAGGTCTGGGGACAGGTGTGACTGGAAGCATGGAACACCAGATCAGATAAAAAAAAGGGACACAAGAAATAGTAGGAGCAATGGTGGCTCTAAGAAGTAGACCACGATACTGGCAAGGTCAAGCCCTGCTAGCATTTATCTCCCGTCCTTCCTCACCCCACCCCCATTACTCTAGGTCAGTACTAAAGTCTCTTACTGTAGACACTTATCGGGGGTTGGTTGTCCAGTAAGACCAAGGAGGTAGCTGAGCATTAAAATATGTGAGGTAGAAAATTCTAGAGATTAAAAAAAAAAAAGAAAAAAGATGAATTCATTGTTATAGCTGGAGACTTTAATATCCTTCTATTAGAAATGGAAAGCTCCAGAAAGCAGAAAATCAGTAAGGACACATTTTAACTCAAGAGCACTTTTTTCTTTTAATTTTTTTAATGTTTATTTATTTTTGAGAGAGAGACAGAGACAGAGTACAGGTAGGGGAGGGGCAGAGAGAGAGGGAGACACAGAATCCAAAGCAGGCTCCAGGCTCCGAAGTATCAGCATGGAGACCAATGCAGGGCTTGAACTCACAAACTGTGAGATCACGACCTGACCTGAAGTCGGATGCTTAACCGACTGAGCCACCCAGGTGCCCCGAACTCAAGAGCACTTTTAAGCAACGAGATATAATGGCCCCTTATCAACCACTTTATCCTACAAAAGGAGAAGACATGTTCTTTTCAAAATCCAGGGTACAGTCACCAAGACATACCACCTTCCGGGCCATAAAAAACACCTTAACCAATCTGATAGAATACAAATCATATAAATGTCTGCTCTCAGGCCACAGTGGAATTAAACTAGAAATCAACAATTTTAAAAAGGTAGCTAAAAATTCCCCCAAATACTTGGAGATTAAATAGTATACTTTGAATTAACACAAGAGTCTAAGAAAAAAATGTCTGGACAAGTTAAAAAATTTTTTTTGAACTGAATAAAAATGAAAATGCAATTTATCAAGATTTGCAAGATGCAGCAAAAGTGGTGCTTAGAGGGAAATTTATAGCACTGAATGTTTATATTAGGAAAGAAGAAAGATCTAAAAATCAACAATCCAAGTTTCTACTTTAGGAAAATAGGAAAAAAGAGCAAGTTAAATCCAGAGTAAGCAAAAGATAATAAATAACAAGAATTAGAGAGGAAATCAATGAAATTAAAACCAGGAAATCAAAGAGAATATCAGTAAAAACTAAAAACTAGTTGTTTGAAAAAGTCAGTAAAATTGGTAAGCTGTTAGGCAGGCTAACTAAGGAAAGAGAGCAAGAGAGAGAGCAAGAGAAAGAGGGGGGAAAGAAACACACTTTCACACTTCATTAATAGCAAAAACAAAAGAGAGTGCATTACTATAGATGAGTATAGATACCTTGGATATTAAAATGATAATAAATTAGTATTATGAAAAATTTTATGCTCACAGATTTGATAATCTAGATAAAATGGATCAATACCTTGAAGTACACAATCTCTCAAAATTTACACAAGAAGAAATATACAATTCGAATAGGCCTATATCTATTAGTGAAATTGAATCAATAATTAATAACTATCCAAAACAGAAAGCACCAGACTCACGTGGGTTCACTTGTGAATTATACTAAAAATTTTAAAAAGAAATTGTACTAATTCTGTACAGTTTCTTCTAGAAAAGAGAAGCAGAGGGAATATTTCCTAATTTATTCTACATGACCAGCATTATCCTGAAAACAAAACCAGACAAGAACATTACAAGAAAGGAAAACTAGAGACGCCTATCTCTTTTGAAGGTAGATGCAAAAATTCTAACAAAATATTAGTAAATCAAATCCAACAAAAAATAAGAAAAATGTTTATACACCATGATCAAGTAGGATTTATCAGAGATATGTAAGGCCGGTTCAACACTCAAAAATCAATTAACATAACCCATCACATCAACAGGGTAAAGAAGAAAAACCTTATGATTATCTCAAAAGGTGTAGAAAAAGCATTTGACAATATCCAATACCCCCACTTGATACAAACCTTTGGTGAACTAGGGATAGAAAGAACTTTCTTACCTTGATCAAAGACACCTATAAAATCCTACATACTGAATGGTGAGAAAGTCAAAATGCCCTACTAAGATCAGTAACAAGGCAAGGGTGTTGCCCTGCTAGCCACTGCTTCTTTCAATATTGTACTGGAAGTCTTAGCTAAAGCATGAGATAAGAAAAAAAAAATACAATGTATTTAGATTGAATGCATAAAGATATCTTTGTAGGTGACTTAACTGTTTTTGAAGAAAATCTGAAAGAACTGAGAAAAAATTGAAACCAGGAAGTGATCATAGTGAGGTTTCAGGATTTAAGGTTAATATACAAAAGTTAATTGCTTTTCTATGTGTCAGAAGCAAAGTGAATTTGAAATTAAACAGAATACCATTTACATTACACTCTCCAAAACAAAACACTTAGATATAAATTTAACAAAGTATGTGTAAGATCAATATGAGGAAAACTCTAAAACTGTCATGAAAGGTAAATAACTAAAGAAATGGAGAGATAGTCCATGTTTATGGATAGGGAGACTCAATATTTTCAAGATATCAGTTCTTCTTGATTTATAGATTCAATGCCACTTCAATAAAAATCTCAGCTAGTTATTTTGTGGATATTGACAATCTGATTCTCAACTTTATATGGAGAGGGAAAAGACCTAGAAGAGCCAATTCAATACTCAAGGAGAAGAACAAAGTCAGAAGGCTGACCTACCTGACCTCAAGACCTAGTTTAATGTTACAGTAATCAAGACAGAGTGGAACTGACATACCAATAGACAAATAGGTCAACAAAATGGAATAGAGAGCCCTGAAATAGACCAAAGTCAATATGGGTCACTGATTTCTTACAAAGGAGCAAAGGTAATACAATGGGACAGAGATAATTTTTTCAACAACAGGTGGTGTAGCAACTGGAGGTTTACATGTGCATGCATGTGCATGTGAGTGCGCATTCCGTATACACAAATCTTACTGGGTTGACAAAAATTAACTCTAAATGGATAAGAGACCTAAGTGTAACATATAACACTATAAACTCATAAAATTCAACAATAAGAAAGCAAACAACCATTTCTAAATATATTCAAAACACCCGAACAGGTATCTCATCCAGGAAGATCTACAGCTGCAATAACCATACGAAAAGATGTTTGATATCATATATCATTAGCAAACTATTGAAATAGCAATGCCGTAATACTGCACATTCATTTGAGTGGCCAAAATCTAAACTACTTGACAACATCAAGTGATAGCAAGGCTACAGAGCAATAGAAACTTTCATTCTTTCCTGGTGGGAATGCAAAACGGTAGAGCCATTTTAGAAGACAGTTTGTCAGTTTCTTACTAAATTAAACATACTGTTAGCCCACAATCCAGCAATTGCACTCCTTGATTATTTACCCACATGAATTAAAAAAATTTTATGTCCCCAAACCAGCACATGGATGTTCATTGCTGCTTTATGTGTAAGTGCCAAAATTTGGAAACAACCAAGACATCCTTTAGTAGATGAGTGGATAAATTGCAGTATATTTAGATCATGAACTATTACTTGGCATCTCAAATGAAATGAGCTATCAAACCATCAACAGACATGAAGGAAACCTAAATGCAGATTCTTAAGTAAAAGAGACCCATATGGAAGGGCTACATATTGTATGATTTCAACCATCTGACATTCTAAAAGGGCAAAACTCTGTAGACCATAAACAAGAGTAGTGGTTACCAGGGATTTCAGGGGAAGGAAGAGAGAGCAAGCAGTACAGAGAGAATTTTTAAGGCAGTAAAATCATTCTGTACATATTAGAATGGTGGATTCATGTCATTATATGTTTGTCAAAAGCCATAGAATATACAATAACAAGAGTGAATCCTACTGTAAGCTAGACTTCTGGGTGATTATGACACTTCAATGCAGGTCCATCAATTGTAACAAACGCTCTGTGCTGCCAGGGATGTGATGGGAGGAGAGGCTGTGCATGTGGAAGGACAGTGGTTATAAGGGAACTATCTGTCCTTTCTGCTTAATGTTGCCATGAACCTAAAACTGTTCTAAGACAATAAAGTATTTTGGGGCATCTGGGTGTCTCAGTTGGTTAAGCATCTGACTTTGGCCTAGGTCATGATCTCGCCATTCCCGAGTTGGAACTATGCATCGGGCTCTGTGCTCAAAGGTCAGAGAGCCTGCAGCCTGTTTCATGTTCTTGTCTCCCTCTCACTTGGTCCCTCCCCCACTCATGCTCTGTCTCTCTTTCTCAAAAATAAACATTAAAAATTATTTAAAAAATTAAAAACAGTTTTATAAATAAAAAAATAAGTATAAAAGTATATGCAAGTCATTCTTAAAGCCCTCAAACATGATAAAAGAAAAACAATTACAACTAGATTGAGGTATCATTTCTTACCTCTCTTACTGCTAGAGTTCAAACCCGAAATGACATGCTTAATGAGGCTGTGGGACCCTCTCAGATATTGCACAATATAATGCAAGATGCTGCAACTTCTATGAAGGGGAGTCTGGCAAAATTCCATACAGCAACATATACATTTGATGACACAGCTACAGGAACATGAAATAACTTAAGCATATCCCAATGGGACTGGTGAGAAGTTTATGTTGCAGACACACAACATAACATTAGGTAGTCCTTAAGTAAACAAACAAAACCAAAAAAGGTCCTTATGATATAAACAGATTTATAAAATACATTTTTAAGTTAATAAATCAAGTTGTAAAAGAGTATGTAGTGTGATTGCTTCATTTTTTGCAAAAATAAATACATAAAGCAAAATCAGAAGCTACTGAAAACGTTACCTGAGTATACACTTGGGGTATAGAGACGTCAATGGAAATTTCCTTCAGAATACATTTTTATATGGTTTGCCTTTTGAATCACATAAATGTTTTAAATATTCAAAAATTACATTTGATGAATAAGGATGAAAAAATCAAACCCTTTGATTGGTTATAATGAGTAATAAATGGACTTAACTACCTATCAAGTTATTATATAATCACACTGAGAAAATGATATATTAAAATAATTTTTGTGCACAAAACTCAGTACATCCTTAGTAGAATACAGTCTTGGGAGAAGAATAATGTATCAGATTTCACAGTTTTGTTATTTATATTAGAATTGCACTAGAAGAATATGTAACATATTGATGTTATTGGAAATCAGAGTTTCCATTGTGGGAGCAGAAAGAAATATATGTGGAATGCAGAAGGTGAAAAAAAATCTATGGTGGCAAATTTGAACTAGAGGTATCAGTATGAACAAATGGAAACCCATGACTTAAAATTTTTATAGTGATTTTAAAGGTCTATGGGATTTTTCTTCTTTGGTCATTTGTTTTGAAACTTAGGGGTATATTATTTTCAACTTCAAAACCCATCCCAATTGTTTACTAAAATGTCTGGAATAATTTATACTTTAGCAGTCATGAGTATACCTAGAACCCAGATGATGGTTTCTATAATTTTTTTATAAGTTTTTAAATTTATTTCTGAGAGAAAGAGAGAGAGAGAGAGCAAGCGAGCGCATAAGCAGGGGAGGGTCAGAGAGAGAGGGAGGCACAGAATCGGTAGCAGACTCCAGGCTCGACACAGAGCCTGACACGGGGCTCAAACCCATGAACTATGAGATCATGACCTGAGCTGAAGTCGGACACTTAACCAACTCAGCCACCCAGTCACCCCATATAATTTTTTTTAATGTTTATTTATTTTTGAGAGGTGGGGTGGAGGGGAAGAGAGAGGAAGACACAGAATCTGAAGCAGGCTTAAGGCTCTGAGCTGTTAGCAGAGAGCCTGACGTGAGGCTCCAACTCACGGACCCTGAGATCATGACTTGAGCCAAAGCCAGACACTCAACCGACTGAGCACCCCAGGTGCCCCTCTCATGGTTTCTAAATAGCATTCTCCACTGAAAGAAATCAGGTTCTTTAGAGAATTGGCTGATTCTCCCAGGGACTGGGAAAGTATAGGAGAAGGCTCAGACCTTATGTGCTAGAAGTTAAGAAAGCATTCAAATCCAAATGAGCTTATGTCAGTAGGATAAAGGGCTCCCATCAGACAAGTTATAGACAATCTGGCATCCAAATAATAATGTGTTAAACACATATGGGGGAAAAAAGATCACAGGGAGAGACAGAAAAGAGAAAAAGGAAAAGAAAAAGGAGTAAGATTTTCTATTTAGCGTAATGCAGGATAAATCCAGACTAAAGGGTAGAATATTACATGTTTCCAATGTAATAAGTGATTCAGGCAAGGATTACCAAAAGATGATTATAGTATTGGTTGAAGTTTGTTAGGAAATAAGATATTTGTGCAATCTTAAGGTATTGCACATTATTCAGGTTACTTATTATTTTTAAGAGAAAATTATACACCAAACATAGAGACATCTGACAGTCACTAGTTTAACAAAATGGTCAAACTTCACACTAACAGGGGGACAAATTGACACGTTTCTTTTAATGTGATGTTTCTTTGGATGTACAAACCCAGCTCTGCAATGTTCCCAACAAAAATCTTCAACCTGAGTCTAATGATGAGGAACACATCAACGTAACCGGGAATCTGTGACATGTTCTTTAAGAGAATTATCTTGGAATCTTAAAAACTGTTCTGAAAATCAGAGGTGAGGACAATGTTTTTCTCCATCAGAGAAACATTTTCAGTGAAATTTCCTGTGAAAGGCAGCCACCAAGCTTTCATGCTTTCATAAGCTCTCTGTCTGATATTCTTCCTTGTTTTTTGTTTGTTATATTTTTGTTTGGCTTTACCACTCTTTAAAAATGTAAAAATCCTTGTTAGGTTGAGACAAAAACAAACCATGCAGAAGTGTCCCATGCTATAATTTGATGACTGCTGTTCTAGATTTAAAGGAAAAATGAAGAAATATAACAGCCAAAAGCAATTTGCAAGCCTTGAATGAATCCGAGATTGGAAAACAAACCAGCTATAAAAGTCATTTTGGGACTAACAGGAGAAATGTAAATGTGGTCTGTATATTAGTAGATACTTTTGAACTGTTGCTTTTTCTACGATGTGACAACGGCATGGTGGTTACACCGGAAGATGTCATTTTCAGCGATGCCTACTGAAATATTCTGAAGTGGACTGTCACAATAAGTACAAATTGCTTTTAAATGTTGTAGGGAACATAAATAGAAGTAAAAGATACTAGGAGTCAACAAATGTTCTTAAATGATGGGATGTACATCAAATTTACTCAGTCTTCCACAAAAATCCCTGGAGAGATAAAGATCACAGAAATCAGTTGCCAGATTCTAGGCAGGAATGAATGATATCAAGCCTCTAGAATAGGGGTGCCTGGGTGGCTCAGTGGGTTAAGCTCTTGATCTCGGCTCAGGCTGTGATTTCACCACTTGTGAGATTGAGCCCTATGTCAGCACAGAGCCTGCTTGGGATCTCTTTTTCTCCTTCTCTCTCTTTCTCTTTTTCATGATAAATAAATAAACTTGTAAAGAAAATTCTCTAGAATGTAATTTAAATGAGATTCATTAGTATTTTAAAATTTGGGTCATACGTGAACAATCAGAGAGAAAAGAAAAGAATGGGTTAGCTTGAGAGTAAAAAAGAAATATTAAGAGAGATCATAAACACAATTTAATTTTTGTTTCAGTTCAGAATTCTGGGTTTACAAGTATCATGAAGACTATTACTATTACTCAAACCTCATTTTGCAGATAAGAAAACCACTGCCTAGAGAGAATTTATTCTTGCCAAATTTGTTCCGTCCAAAAATACTAGTTAGTGTAAAATAGCAGGAAGTTTAATGCACAATACATGTGTCTTTCCACTGCATTGTGGCTACTTAGCATAGCTCAAAATGACATATTTGCTGCAGCCCTCATTTATCTGAATTTGTAAGATTAGCCTTCCTCCCAATTCCTCGGAATATAGCAAACTATTTAATAGTCTTCTTTCTACTTGTGACTATCCCTGTGCTGATAAGGAAAGTATGAATAACAAATCGAGATAGTTACTGGAAACCATGCCCCTGGCCTCTCACAGAAGGACAACAAAACAAGCTGAGAGGGCACTTAGCTTTACAAAGTCAGAGAGAGGGATGTTGGTCTATTTGTAATTTATATTGCAAAGGACAGGATATATTCCAAGACAAAGTCAGAATATCTTGTAGAGGTTCCTCTGAATCAGGACAGCTTTCCCCCCTCTGTCCCAAACAGACTTGAACTTGCTGGCACCCAATGGATGACTGACTAAATACACCACACTCAAAGGTAAGGGGAGTAAGATGTAGGAGTGAGAGAGGGAAATGAAAGGGCTTTAAGGCACAGAGAACCCTTGATGGAAAGAGACTCAGCAGAGAGCAAGGGAAGCGGAGGATTTCTCTTCCCCTAGACAAGAGGGAGCAAGAGGGAGCATTTTACGGCCAGCTTTGTGAGACAGAGAATGAAGAACCAGTTGCTTTGAAGATCCCTTTACATTGTGTGGATGTGGATTCCCTCTCGTCTTATATTCAAAATTACTTCTTCATTTGAGAAAAAAAATGAATTGGAGAGATTTGTGTGTTGATAGTATCCTTAAGTCTCTAATAGCTGGAATTATTAAAGTTCCAATTAGATTATATTGGAGTTTGACATCCAAGGACGCCTCTTTTAAAAAGAGGTTGCTGGGTAGTCTGTTTTGCAGATATCTTTGATGTCTTTAGCAAAAGATGTCTTTTCAATGTAAAAAGAAAGGAGCAGTGGCTTTCCGTAGCTGCCTTTAGTGTGAGAATGTGCTGGAATATTTTATTGTTGGGTTGGCATTGAAGTCTGCTGTGAAATGATTTTTATGAATGCTATTTCCTGGGAAGCTCACAGTACTGAGAATTGCATGTCATGAGGCCGTGATCCCAGGGAGCAGAAATCAAATAAATAAAGGTCTTGGGGAATTATGGTCTATGGGATATATTTTCTTCCCAAAATGAGTCCATAGTTCACTTTGATGGTGAGTTTAAATGGATCATATGAGGACAGAAAAATACATCTATCTTTAAGTGGTAACAAAGTTCCATTTAAGAATTTTCCCCATAAAAATAATATCCGAGGTCTAAAATTCCAACAGAAAAGTAAGACAAGAAAAGGGAAGAGTTACTATCGTAAGGGACACAGCTTAATAGACTGTTTTGAAGCTTTTGATTTAAAGATATACATATTTAGGAAATGGGAAATGGTAACATAGAGCTTACTATTGCATAAGAGTTTATCTTTGAGGGTTCTTTTCTTTCTTTTTTTTTTTTTTAATGTTTTATTTATTTCTGAGAGAGAGACACACGGAGATACAGAATCTGAAGCAGGCTCCAGGCTCTGAGCTAGCTGTCAGCACAGAGCCCTATGCAGGGCTCGAACCCATGAACTCCGAGATCATGACCTGAGCCGAAGTCGGATACTTAACCGACTGAGCCACCCAGGCGCCCCTTGAGGGTTCTTTTCTAAAAGCCATACAAAAAGGGGTTCTCCTTAAGGGGAAGTAGGCTCATTGCAAAAAAGGAAGAGATAATAATAGGTTGGCTAGAGCTACAGAGTGAGGGATGGTCTGTACCTGGACACAGAGTGGAAAGTACTACTGATTATACTCTGGGTCAATGCAATCATCTCCATAGAAGAATAGTTCAGGACTCTCAAATGTATGCATTCTCATGCTCTTACCCTACAGAAATGCTGGGCAAATGTTCAGTAGGTCTCACTCAAGGAAATTTTGTAATTATCTTCCAGATAGTTTTAAGGAGGAGGCATATTTTAGAACATGATGACAGAACAATAATTAACAAAAGCTTCATATTCAAATGAGACACACACATCCTTCAGACACTGATATTCTGATAGACTATTAGGTTGACTCATTCAGTTGTTAATGACAATGAATTGGGCAACCCTTTGTAATATGCATTAAAATTTTAAATGATTGGGGCAATTTGGAGACATGAGCAGAACCCAAGTGAAATCTAAAAGTAATAAATACAAGATTTGTCATGCTGTAGTAAGTAAAAGGAACAGAAAGTTTCTGAGTAAGGTTTTCCTATCAGAGTGTGGTAAAAGAGTCCAAGGATATATTTGATGGAGAATACGACAAGTATCTATGCAAATATTAGGAAAAATTAATCAATGCCAAGCATGGGTAAATACTTGATATATGTGCTTTCAAAGAATATTAAGCATTTAAAACAGTCTGTTTATAATTTTATAACCTACTATATGGATAGTCTAGAAATCTGTTAAAATGAGGTAAATAATAGTGAACATAAACATTGCAAGACACAACGCTGAATCTCAGTATTAAATGAGAATTTTTGGTATATTATGGTATACCATATTATACCAAATTATTTTGGCATATTATGGTAGAGCTCTTAAACTAGGATAATGATAAAATATACAGACTGATAAAATTCTGGATGTCTCTTTTAAGAGATACTCTGTTAAAATCCACTCTAAGCTCAGGACATTGTTTCCTGTCCACCATGCCAGGACAGGATTCTGAAGCTTCCAAAGGATTAAAAATAATAAGGACAAGAATAATGGCTACTCCAAGAATAATGATATGAGACCATTATACAAAACGCTTTCTCTGTTTTAGCTCCCTTGATTTCCAAAGATCAGTGGAAGAATTTTTGTTCCCCATTCAAAAGAAGGAAAAGCAACTCACCCAAGGTCATGTAGATAATAAACAGCCAACAGAGCTAACTCTGAGTCTACTCAGTAACCTTAACTGTCGCTCCTAGCTCAAACTAGGGAAGAATCAGGCCCCTCTTTTCTGTGTGGGCATAAGGTCATCCCCAAATTCTAAATGTAAGCTGCTCCTGTTTCAATGCTGCTTTGCTGGGAGTACAAACCTTTGGGGTCCCTTCACATTTTGTTGACTCTGAGAGCAGGGACTCAGACTTTAGGGGACCTGGTTTTGGCACTCTCTCCCAGTGGGTGAATTTTGGAGGTAGATAGGAGAGAGAGAAAATTTGAACCCATGCAGGAGACAAATACGGAGGTGCCTTCCTCAATCTGCCAACATGGACTTCCGGAAGGGCCTTTAAGGTAGTTGAAATGATTGGTTCCCTCTTCTATGTCCTACTTGCTGCACTGTGCTCATGTGGAGAATATAGATGTAAATAAAAAAAGTTTTCCCCCTGAATCATATATGAAGATAAATAGGACTGAGTCTCAAAAACGGTCTCCTCATTTGACTGTTGATAGATATCTTAGTAATCTACCCAGAATTATTTTTAAAGCTTTTCAGAGTCAAAGATCACACAAAATGTTCAAAAGAGTTCCAAGTAGTTACGCTAGTAATATTCCTGCCTACACAATTATCAGCTGAACAAAATCATGATATAAAGCTTGGAGACTGGGGCTGCCATTTACTAGAGTCATTCTCAAAGACACCCTTCAAGTGACTATGGTAATACATATAGCCATTTCCATTACAGAATATGTAATCTCTTTTTTATTATAGTGCTCCAAAAGTCAAATAGGAAATAACAAGAAATCAAGATTTAAAAAAAATGCCAATGGAAATACCAACATGAATATTCTACATGATCTCTGCTATAGATATTTCAACAGACACCTCAAGACACCATAACTCAAATCTCAAAAGTTACCTCTCTCTCATGTACCTTCTGATTTTTTACCTCACCCACCAACTTGCAAAGTTTCTTCTCTTCCTCATCCCATTTAAAAGAGAACTAAGGGGCACCTGGGTGGCTCAGTATGTTAAGTATCTGGCCCTTGGATTTGGCTCAGGTCATGATCTCATGATTGGTGAGTTTAAGCCCCACTTCAGGCTCTGCACTGACAGTGTCAAGCCTAGTTGGGATTCTCTCTTTCCCTGTCTCTCTGCCCTTCTCTTGCTCAAGTGTACATGTGCACCCTCTCTCTGAAATAAACATTTTAAAAACTAATAAAAAAGTAAAAGAGAATTGAATATTCAGTTTCTGAAAGACAAAATGCATCCAACAGTTAAGGAGATGAATCTTCTGCCTCTGCTCTAATATTTAGATATATTTAAAGAGAAAACAAAACAACAAAAAACAGCACAGGCATTTTCACATTCAAAAAGACTCTCAAATCCATCTTTTCTCCATTCTCAAAGCCTCTGGAGCCTCTGAATTCAGACTCAGAACACCAATGACTTGAACTTTTATAGTAGTTTCTTATTTCCCATACTGCCTGCCTATCTTGAATTCATCTTCTAAACTGCTACATTAGCTATTTTTCTAAAAATCACAAATCTAATTATCACACGTTCCTAGTTAAAACACTCATCATGAACTTGTTGAGATGAGCACTGGATGTTATATGGAAACCAAGTTGACAATAAACTGTAAAAGAAAAAAAGAAAAAAAAACAACAACATTCCTCATGACCTAGATGATAAAGTCTTAGCTTTAGAAAGTTATTTAGGATTCTTTATAGTCTGTCCCCAGGCTATAGTCCTCATTCTCTGGGGTGTTCCTGAACCGTCTCCTACACACTCATTTCTTAGACACTGGTGTTCTTTACATCAAGTGATCCTGAAACTTAAGTGTGCACTACAGTCACCTAATAGGCACGCTAAAACGTACATGGCTTCGGCTCAATCCCAGAGTATTCGATTCAGAAGGTCTTAACTGGGGCCTGAGTTCACATTTCTCACAAATTCCCAGATGATGTTGCTGCTGTTGATCTGGGTACCACACTTTGATAATCTGTTCTCTAAACCAAGTCAGATTTGCAACTAAGTAAAATCTTTTGACTCAGCTCCAAATCACTTTTGTCTCCTTTTTTTTTTTCTTTTTTTTGGTGGGGCCCCTCTTGACCACTCCTTAGTTTATTTACAACTCCCTCTAGGTTTGAATTATTATTCATGATATAAAAACTCTAGGCAGTTGAGGGGCGCCTGGATGGCTTAGTCGGTTAAGCGTCCGACTTTCACTTAGGTCATGATCTCACGGTCGTGGGTTCAAGCCTCACATCGGGCTCTGTGCTGACTGCCAGCTCAGAGCCTGAAGCATGTTTCAGAGTCTGTGACTCCCTCTCTCTCTGACCCTCCCCTGCTCATGCTGTTTCTCTCTCTCTCCTAGAAATAAATAAAAAACATTAAAAAAAATAAAAAAAAAAAAGCTCTAGGCAGTTGATATGACTGTTTTCTTCCTCTGACGATAAGCTTTTTAAGGGTAGAAAGTATGCTATATTTATTTTTATGTTTCTAGACTTGGCACCCTGGAGAGGGAGTCAATCTCCTTTGCTGAATGAATAAATACTGGGAGTATTATATTTGCATTCTTGACTGGGCCATTTCCCAGATATAGAATTGGCCATACTGTTTATCAACTCTAAAAGCTACTGGTACATATATTTCGGTGACATTTTGATAACATTTCACAGCTCTTAACAATTCACCAAAGGGAATTTTAAGGCAACCCTAATCTTACATTCTAATGAACAAAAGAAACATACATGACAGGTAGTCAGAAATCAGTCTGACGAAATTCAGTGCAACATGAAACAAAATACTTTAAAATTACCCTGGAAGTGTTAAGGGCTCCTGCCTCCCATCATCCCTTTGGTGAAGGTGTGGCTACCTGGTGAAAACATAATGAGGATACTGTGGTAGTTAATTGAAAAACAACAGGTGAATGAAAATGCACTCAAAATAAGGGCTTGGCAATGTGTTGAGTAAGCAAGTAGATGATTTATTGTTTCTCCTTCAACTGGTTGCTCTTCCATTGTGAATGGAGCCGACAGGGTATATGTGGATTTATATGATACACAGAGATTTAAAAAAAAAAAAGATTCTTAGAAAAGGGTAGATCCTTTTCCTGCTTTCAACTCATGATCCAAGGTCAGTGATGAGACCAACAAATGGGCTGGAGCCTGAATCTTCTACTTCTACTTGACTGACACCTGGTCCTTGGAACTCTTGCTCACATGACCAGAAGAACATTTCTCAACACAAAAAGCAAGACAAGAACAGTTTTCTCACCCAGAGGTGAGTAAGGAAGACACGATCCTGGAACGCTGACTGGTGTGGCGAGAGTGGACGTAGTGGGATGGGTGACGGAGCTGGTCAGGGGCTGGCCCTGACTGCGATGGACCTCGAATGTCATGCCATGAAGCCTGGATTTGATTCTGCAGGCATTTCAGAGCCACTGACCTAACTTCAGACTGGTAATTAAAGAAACTAGAAGCAGAAAGATTATAAGGGAAAAGATTGGGTCCTGCACCAGTGCAGGATAAGGAAGAATATTATCCGAGAAAGATTTCATTGGACTTGGTGACTGTATTGGTCAGGATTCTCTAGAAAAACAGAACCAACAGGAGACTCAGAGAAGAGCCCATGTTGCAATTCCAAATCTGTTAGTGGAATTTCTTTTTGCCCAGGGGAGAAGAGTCAGGGAGAGGCCAAGTTTTGTTTCCTTAAGGCGTTTAACTAATTGGACAAGACCCACCCACATCATGGAGGAAAGTGTGCTTCACTCAAAAGGTTACCAATTTAAATGTCAATGTCATCCAAAATAATGTCAACAGAAACATCCAGAACAATGTTTGATCAAATCTAGACACCGTGGCCCAGATACGCTGCTAAATAAAATTAATCATCATAGTGACCAATGGGATGGAGAACTAAGGACGAATTAGATAAAGGACACGCGCCTGGGGGGCATTCAGCTTGGGTATTTGAGCAAATGGTTATGCTTTTAATTAAGGCAGGAGTGTTGAGGGGCAAATTTGGGTGAGAGGAAATTTTTCATTATTCAAGGAACATGTATTGTTCATCAAGCTTGCATCCAATACTAAGCCAAAGAGTTCTTTTTATAGTATGTGTGGGAATGAATAAAGATATAGAAAGTATCATATTAAGAGGAACCATTGCAGGGGCACCTCGTGGCTCAGTCAGTTAGGATTTCAGTTCAGGTCACCATCTCATGATTGCGAGATTAGGCTCCCTGTTGGGCATGGAGCTTACTTAAGATTCTCTCTCTTCCTCTTCCTCTGTTTTTATTCTGCTTATGCTCTCTCAAAAAATAAAAAAGTAAAAGAGGAACCATTACATAGTGATTAAGCAGTGATTGAGATGTAGAGATGCTTAAGTTATCTAACTTGGACCAGCTGCTTAATATCTAAGTTTCACTTTGCTCAAGTATAAAGTTAGGTGTTCTGAGAATTAGAAATTATACACATAATAATTATAAAATAGAATATATATTATATAATAATTATAACATAATATGACTACATATACTTTATACATATAAAATCTCTAGTTTTCAGAAAATCTTGTGTATATATGGCACCTGGCAGTGGCACTTAGTAGTTCATTAAGAGGTATCACCAAAAGATTTAGCTGTATTTTCACTGTATTGATTGTTGTAACTAATGCATAAGGCTAAACAAATATGAGACAGATTTTCCCCAGTGTCATGACAATCTCAGGGGACATAGTTGCCGGGAGGGTACTAAGTGACTCTGTCTTCTGTTATAGTATGCTAAATGGCTCCATGGTGGCTTGAAGCAGATAATGTAGTTCCCAAGGGTACTAACTAATGTAGTGCTAGAACCAGGGAATAACTTAGGTACTGGTCTCAACAGAGGTCTATGATTTACTTGTGTAAACAATGTTTAAATGATCTAGTAGTGCATGTATAATATTATATTAAGAGTTCATAAAGGGCATAAGTGCTTAAAATTCAGAAGACCAATTCAAGCCCCTCTAAAATAAAAGCTCCTGGGATTGCATGTTAATACACATTCATACATACAAACTCATTTAACCAATATGGAAGTAGATTCTACTGGCTGATGTAATAATTCAGTAGAGTTTGACGATTCCTTACTAAATCGATAATACAGAGTGAAAGCACAGTAGATGTTTCAAAATCAAAGATGATGCTCTAAAATAGGGGTGAGAAAGCTATGGCGCATGCCCAGTTCTGTTTCACTGCCCATAGTTGTACATAAAATTTTACTGAAGTACAGCCACACTCACCTGCTTAGTAGCTGAGATAGATTCCATATGGTCTGCACAGTCTAAAATATTTACTCTTTTGTGTTTCGGAGAAAAAGTTTCTGACTCTCCTTTAAAAGGGTTTTTGGAAACATGGCTTTACATCAAGTCTGAAAGAGCTCAAATGCTATAAAGTCCAGGCATCAAGAGCAACTATAAACTCTTCATGCTGATTAGATGTGAAGGTAGATTGAGGGAGTTATGAGGCCAAGGAAAATGAACAGCATCAGAAGACTGTAGCCGAGAGTCCACCTCTGCCTGTTTCTGCCAAAGAGAAATGCAAGCCCCAGGGTACCATTTCTTTTAAATTTGGGGAAAAAAAAAAAGACAAGTTTCCATTTCTTTAGTTGAATTTCCAGTTTTGGAGTCATTTTCAGGATAAGCCAAAGAGGTCTGGCCACCATTTGCACCCTCTGGCTTAGAACCTAAGGGAAAGAGTATTGGAAAACAAGAGACAAGAAGTGGAATGAAGAAAGCACACAGCCGATACTGATTTTACAGATGGTTCCACCTTCTTAATGCAAAGGCCTCAGTGGACAAATTGAATGTGTGTACCACAAAGAATGACAGACAGCATGGAAGGAGAAAAGCACTAGGCGCATCCATCAACTTCAATATAAACCCTACAGTTCCAAGGAGATGATGTCTGAAGAGGGAGGGACACAGACATGGCAGTATCTGCAGGAGGCTGAGCAACTGTAAGAAGTAAAAAAAAAAAAAAAAAAAAAAAAAAAAAAAAAGCACTTACCTGAGCTGCCAAATCACAGCAGATGGTGTGATCTGAAGGGAGATAAACATTAAGGCTGGGAAAGCAAGCAATTCATCCTGTCAGCTTTAAAGGACTGGTACAGCTGAAAGATCAGCCCAAGAACGGGATAGAAACTGTACAACAGCAATGTTTGACAACAATCAAACCTGTCTACCAGACAGGTGATGGAGGGTAACCTGCTGAGGAGAGACGAACCCCTGTAGCAATGGGAAAGACTCCCACAACTGTTTGGAGTTAAAGAGCAGAAATGAACCAGATGTGAGAAACTGGAAGCAAATAGGGCATGCTAGATGACGAACACAAATCGGCAGACAAATGAAGTGATAACTCTCTTCAGGTACAACACAGCGGAGTGAGATGGCCTTGGGCTAGGAGAGAATGTGAAGACTCTGGGTTGTTTTTCTCTGTGTGCCCGGCTCCCAAGATTTTTGTGGAGGATCTTGAAAAAGTCCCTGGCTGGTTCTGCAGTATGACTTTGAGAGGCTGCCTCCATCCTCATACAAATTTCCCATTCACTTATTTATGTATTCATTGATTCCCTCTTGGATTTGTTTCAGAAACATTTACTTAGGTAAATACCTGATTGTGTACCAGACACTGTCCTTGGTGCTGGAGCCAGACTGGTGAACAAGATAGTCTTTTCCCCTCCCAGAGCTTATATTCTACTGAGGGAGACATCACTTAATAGCTATGTGGCCTGTCCTTTGTTTTTCTCCTTTTTATAAAAAGGATATAATCATACTTGCTTTCACTTGTATGATGGTATAAGAATTACTGAGAAATTTCTATAAAAGTTGGTCAGAATCACTACAATTAATTTTTTTTCTTAAATAATTTATTGTCAAGTTGGTTCCCATATAACACCCAGTGCTCACGCCAACAAGTGCCCTCCCCCATGCCCATCACCCCCCTTCCCCTCTCCCCCACCCCCATCAGCCTTCAGTTTGTTCTCAGCATTCAAGAGTCTCTCATGGTTTGCCTCCCTCTCTCTCCCCAACTATTTTTCTTCTTCTTTTCCCTCATGGTCCTCCGTTAGCTGCTTCCTAATCCACCTATATGTGCAAACATATGGTATCTGTCCTTCTCTACCTGACTTACTTCGCTCAGCATATAGAGCGAACCCTCTAGTTCCATCCATGTTGCTACACATGGCCAGATTTCATTCTTTCTCATTGCCATGTAGTATTCCATGGTATAGATAAACCACATCTTCTTGATCCATTTGTCAGTTGATGGACACTTAGGTTCTTTCCATGTTTTGGCTATATAATTAACATTCTTATATCTGTTTCCCAGGCTCTGTTGGTATCGTCTTGCTAATAAGCAGATGTGATCATGTCATTCCCTACTTTGATGTCTTTTTATTACCTGGAACATGGGTCTGCAAACTTTTTCTGCAAAGGTTCAGGTAGTAAACATGTCAGGCTTTGTGGGCCATGTAGTTTCTCTCACAACTGTTCAACTCTACTGTTGGAATACAAAAGCAACCATAGTCCATATATAAATGAATAAGTGGCTATGCTCTACTAAAACTTCATTTATTTACTTACTTTACTGTATTTTTTTTTAACATTTATTCATTTTTGAGAGAGAGAGAGAGTGTGCGAGTGGGGAGAGGGGCAGAGACAGTGAAGCTCAGAATCTGAAGCAGGCTCTAGGCTTGGATCTGTCAGCACAGAGCCTGACACTGGGCTTGAGAGCAGTAAGATCATGATCTGAGCTGAAGTCGGATGCTTAACCGACTGAGCTACCCAGGCGCTCCTAAAACTTTATTTATAAAAACAAGTGGTAGGCTGAGATGGCCCATTCATTGTAGGCTGTGAACTCCTGATCTAGTCTAGAGCGTAAGGTCCAAACTCTTAGTATAACATACTGTCTGGTATCTAATTGTAATTGCATCTTGTTATCTTCCATTTCTTCAGAAAAAAGAAATAATTCGGTATTTCCTGAACTGTAACATAATGTCCCATCTATCTTTTTAAAACTGGTAACATGCTTATTATAAATTACTCAGATAAGCAGTTATCTAAAAACTGAATTGGAGACTTCTATTCATACCATTGTATGACCCTAATTTTCCATTCATAAATATGTCATTTAATACATAGATTTTATCTTATTCTTTTTAAAGTATTTTTTAAATTTAAAAATGTTTTTAATGTTTATTTTTGAGACATAGAAAGTGATAGCGTGTGAATGGGGGAGGCACAGAGAGAGAGGTAAACACAGAATCTGAAGCAGGCTCCAGGTTCTGAGCTGTCAGCAGAGGCCGACATGGGGCTTGAACTCGTGAACTGTGAGATCATGACCTGAGCCGAAGTCAGACGCTTAGCCAACTGAGCCACTCAGGTAGCTTATTCTTTTTAATGTTTGCTTATTATCTTACCACACAGGTGACCCACAATTTATTTAACTAGTCACATAGCACTTCAAGCTTCTTCACCTTGCACATGCTGCTTCCTCTGTCTTAAAAAGTCTTTCCTTAACTATTTGGCAATTTTCTTCTCAAGCTCAAGGACTAGCTTAAATATAACCTTCTCTGTAAAATCTGTCTCCCATTTCCTAGGAAAAATTCACTCTGTTCTCATTTATATGTATAACTCAATTAGAGCTCTTCAAGAGTCTGAGGAGAAGTGTGCTAGGTATTAATAGATGAAGTTCAATGAGTGTTTATTAGATGCCAGATATTTTTTACAGCACTTAATCTGTATTAACTACCTGAAGAAGCTGCTTTCTTGATGGCATTATCAAAATGCTGATTATGATGTCTTTTACTCTGCATTTTACACAAGGTGAGTTGACTTTTTTCTTATGTGAAAGAGGAAAGAATCTCCCCTTACCAGGTACTCAGGAATGCCCTGGCAGGCGCAGTAGAAAAGCTGCATTCTCTTTCCTTTTAAGCAGTAAGTTCTCTCCCTGACAGTGGTCATCAGACCTTAATCACATAGGTATCACCAGGGGCCAGGATAATAATTTCCTCATGGTGGAATCTCAATAAATATCTGCCTAGTGAGTTAATGAATCGGCTATAAAGGCGAGATAATTTACTAAATGGGAAGGAGCGGGACAACTTAATACCTTTCCTGAGTCCAGTTTCTTCCTCTTCAAAGGGTTTACTGTTTTAAATGCTTTGTTTCTGTAAGAGATTAAGGGTAAAGAACATGGTGATATTACAGACTTGAGGGCTAGTAATTCAAGTCCTAGTAGGCATAGGTTGTAGTTTTTCAGAATTCAAGTGCTTAGGAGAGAGCCTTAATTTAAAACACAATCATTTCATATGTTACATGAAACTGAAAAAGGACAGTGATTTCTTTTTTTTAGATATTTAAAGAAGAGTCCTGCACTAAGATCTAGACAAGGTAGTCATCGGGGATTACATTCTGTGCCAATCTGGTTTCCTAGCAGCTCATCAGTGCCTATTAGCATCCTTCTTTGAACTCCACAATTTAGGTGAACAAAGGTGGTTGTCTACCACCAATGAAGCAAAGTTGAACTAAGTATCTCACAGTAGCACATATCTCCATGATGGTGAGAGTGCAGAGTGGGCACTGACTCTTGATTTACTGGCAATTTTAGGAACGGATCTCAGGACAGGTAGTAAATTAAGAGCAAACTTGCACTGGTCATGTATTTTATAGCTTCCTGTAAGTGACAGAATAGCCAATAATAACAACAATTATTCACAGAGCCAGGCACTGGGCAAGGCGTGTTACAGATATTTTCTCATTTAATCCCACGACAACGTTAGGATAAAGGTATTTTTAACCCCATTTTACCGATGAGTCCACTGAGACTTAGGTTAGATCCATTAATGTGTCTATGGTCACACAGATGATTTGACAGAGCTGTACTGGAATCTCTGTGACTCCAGGTCCATGTTTTTTTTTTTTTTTGGTTTTTTTTTTAACTAAAGCATTCATGGCATGGGCATTCAAATAGAGAAGTCACTGCTAACTTCCTGTTTTCTTAGGAGGATCTGGATGCAGTCTCACCTCATCAATCATCATTGAAGAAGGGAGCTAGAAGGTCCAAGTTGTTGTTCCTCAGCTCTATAGCCTCAAGTGGTTGATTAGTGGAACTGGTGGGCATTATGAGCTATTTATAAGACTGTGTAACCCTTCTCTCTTTAAGGACTTAAGGATGTAGGAGATTATTGCCTCATGGAGAAATTCCAGGACTTGTTAGAAACAGGAAGGTAGAAAAATGAGGACTGGAGAGATTGATATTCAGTTTCCGCAATACGAAGGCAGTTTACATAATGACTCAGTTATGGACCTCGTTCTCCCTTTATATGACCTGAGATCAAATGAATGGTGCCGTTAACACTTATATGTGGCTCTAGAGCCAGGAAGATGCTCTCAGATCTGCATGACCTCAAGAGCAGAGCAGGGCAACTTACATGGCCACATATGTTTACCGGTTGCCGCTTGGGAGATCCCCGCGCTGCGGGTAGTGAGCAGTAAAAAGCATGATTTACACTGTCAGCAGCCTCTGCTTGTTTAAGACAGTCAGGAGACAAATCTCTGTTAGTCTCTGACATATCTGAACATCTTGTGAGCAGAAACACTGTCTTTTCAAGGATGTTTGTATGGTAAATAGCCTTGGAGGACAGAAATAGTATCGTCCTACAGAGGAGAGGTCTGGTTTGTCTTTGGTACAATAAAGATAATGTGGGCAAGGGGCCAGGCTGGCCAGGCTGAGGCAGATTTGCTTGCAGCCCGTTATAAAGATTCAGGTTCCTCAGCTGTGATGCCAACCAGCAATGTACTCAGCATGTACTGGAGGCACACAGTATCACCACATGGGTGGTGGGGCCAAGGGAGACTGATGGGGACATTGAGCTCATGGTCTTTGCTATATTGTGAGTCATAAAGTCCTTTGTCTCTGCCCCAGGGGTCTTGTGTCTTCTGCCAGGTTAACCTGTTTGCTTGCAAACAGGGTAAACTCTCTGATCCTTCATAGTCTTGACACATGCCTTCTGAGCTATAGCTCCATGGAATCCAAGACTGTCCTACCATTATATCTAGAGAACCACAGTCCAAACAAATGGGTCATCCTTTATCATATCTTAAAAAGCTTTTTATGATGTTATGGTAGGCTGAATGTCACCCAGGATCTACCACTTCAAAAATAAAGTATCCCGATGAGTGAGTTTTCTATTACACATGGGTCCTGAGTTACTTATTCCCATATAGAAATCTTTACAAACAGACATAAATTAAGAAAGAGGCCCTTAGGGAGAACAGAGTCTAGCCCTTTTTCCTACCACGTCCTTAAAGCCAAATAGTACCTAAAAGTTGTGACGATATGGGTCCTTCCTCAAAGGAAATGTAAAGTAGGCTGAGCTAGTTAATGAGACAATGACTGATTCATCTTTAACTGGTTATGAATCTCTCTACACCCAAGCATTCAGTCCACTAGTAACGGGTCCTAAGAGTCTGCCTAGAGCTTGTCTTCTATGAAATATAGGACATAAGCATCTTTCCCCAAGGCAACCAATCTCTGCCGCTGCAACATTGGTTCTCTTTATGGTGGGCACGGTGAGAGCAGGGCAGGATTTCAACTCGCTTAATTTCAGGTTTCTCTGAAGCCAGCCCCCTTTCAAGTTCAGGAACTTTTTAACTGCATCCTGTGCTTTCAGATGACTTATCCCCCACAACACACTCCTGCGTCTCTCTCTCTCTCGTTAATGGTATGTTTATAGGAGGTAATAAGTATTTGTCCCATGACATGACAACAGTGATTTTCAGTTGTTAATAAACATGTGCTCTCCCCTCTATTCTGAATTCTTGAGCCCACGGTGATGACTTTACAGGGGTAATTGTTTAAAAGACTCTCGGTTTCTTTTCTAGTACTATGGCCTACTTGACGTAAATGAAAGCATGCGCATATTGATATATAAATGCAACTTTAAAAAACACTTAAATAACTTTATACTTCCTTCACCCATTTCTCCCAGGAAACTTGTTTTTAATGAAGTAGTTATGGTAGGAGTACTGCGCCCACAGCAACTTTTATTAAAACTCTGTCGGGGCGCCTGGGTGGCTTAGTCGGTTGGGCGTCCGACTTTCGCTTGGGTCATGATCTCGCGGTTCGTGGGTTCGAGCCCCGTGTCGGGCTCTGTGCTGACTGCCAGCTCGGAGCCTGGAGCCTGTTTCAGTCTGTGACTCCCTCTCTCTCTGACCCTCCCCTGCTCACGCTGTCTCTCTCTCTCTCTCCTAGAAATGGATAAAACATTTTAAAAACAAAAACAAAAACAAAAACAAAACAAAACAAAACAAAAACCTCTGTCTCCTACCCCTTAACACCCTGAAATTCCTTGTAGCCTCTCATACTCTTAATCCAAAATAAAATCTTTCCTATCCACGTGTCAAGTCATACATACCCTCTTGGGTCTTTGACCCTCACTGTCTGGACCACATGACTTCTTTCATTTCAACACATTCCACAGACAAGCATCCCTGCCCCCAGCTACAGTCACCACCTCAAACAGCTGGTGGCACACCACAGAGCTACTTCTTATGGGGGACTGGTTTTCTGTTGAGAAAACTTTTGGAGTAGGCGTGTTTCACCCTCTGGAGATACTATGTTGGCTATTCCCCAATGCTTTGTGTAAACAGGAGAAGGACCTTGATACATATATTTTATTTTAATTGTTTAACATTTATTTTTATTTATTTTGAGTGAGAGATAGAGAGCAAGTACGGGAGGGGCAGAGAGACAGGGAGATAGACAGAATCCCAAGCAAGCTCTGTGCTGTCAGTGCAGAGCCCAATGCAGGGCTTGAACGCAAGAACCGTGAGGTCATGACCTGAGCTGAGACCAGGAGTTGGCCGCCCAACCTACTGAGCCACGCAGGTGCCCCCATATGATTACTTTATTCTGTCACATCAGCCTTGCATTCAGCTCTGCTAACTCGCTAACATCTTGTAGCCGATGATGTTATGACCTGACGGTCAAGGGCAACTGTTCCATGTTTTGATTCTATATTTGAATTTGGTCCCTAGCTCCACTGGATAGGATTTCTTTTTCACAGCTCATATTCCCATGGAGTTTATACAAGCTTTCTCAGCTGGTTCGGCAGGACAGTTAATTAGCACAGTCACCTCAGCTGTGCTGACATTGGTTGCTGATACCAGTGTAAAACCAGAAATGTTTTGGAATGATAGGCTGCGTGAACGGATGCCAAAGGAGCCGTGCTGCCTTTTCCTCTTCTGTTCAAAATATGTTTAATTGTAGCTCTTCTTCCAAAGTACAGATAACACCAGTGATTAAAAACAACAACAACAACAACAACAAAACCCCCCCTCCCCCAAACCCAAAACTGATATTCTAGCAAGCCAGATAGGAGATAATCACTGGCCATGAAACAAATCTTGTTTCCAAAGAGACAATATAGAGTTGTACGGGTTCGAAAGCACAGAATGATGTTATTTTTATCATGCAATCCAGTTCCACATATGGCAGTCCTGCTGAGCAATGTGACCAGGCAAAGTTGAGGGACTTGTTACAGTGAGTTTATTAGCAGCGATGGGATCTTGTTCCAGTTAATTTGTGCCAGGAGGCTGTTTCATGCAAATCACTAACAGGGTACCGAGTTGGTTACAGAGGAAATAGCAGGATAGAATGGAGAACCATCTCCATACTCTTCTAGAAGTAACCAGTGGTATCATTTCCACCCCATTGTTTTTGGCGGCCATCTTAAAAATTACTTGGCCTGTCCTCTTATTGAAAAAGGAAATCTTTGAGATGAAATTACGGTCATAATATTTAACGTTCTGGGAAATTCATGCAAGGAGCCACTTTGAGAAATCTCAGAATGATGAATCTTCCTTGATGAAAAAGGAGTTCCCTCACATCGTCTGGTGTGCTTTGTACCATTCGGCGTCAGTTTATTGGACAAGAGACTGGTACCTCTCTTAGGAGCCTGAGTGCTTTGGCATGGAGCAAGGACCTTGCTCAATAGGAGTACTTTTTGGGGAATGATGACTAGCTAAGTTAGGCACATGTTCTTGCAATAACAATTTTTTGGACTTTTTTTCCCCCAATTACAAAAGAAAGACAATCAACTGCATCTGGGACTGAAGAAGAAGACCAGACAGAAGGCTCTACCCAATTAAGTGGTCGTTCAACCATAGGACTCCTATTTCCCTAGGACTTCCAGTCCCAGTTTGGAATTTATGATCATATTTACATGTTTCTGTCAGATGTTTCCTGGCATAATTGAAATGTTCCTAAGAGGCATTCCTGAACTGTAATTGTAGGCAGAGTCATCATCTTTTTCAGCCTGGCACATGAAGGTGCAGGCAGTCCATTCAAGGTTGACTTTCCAGGGTCTGGGTAGTACTGGTGACATTTAGACACCACCCGTATCTTTGAGGAAACACAGCTCATTTGTCTGAGGAAAATGTTACTTCCATTCTCACTCACTTTTCTGTATTCAAAACACTACTATTACTACTACTACTACTACTACTACTACTACTACTGAAAGCAGTGTCCCGAGCTGAGAAAGCTTTAATGGCCTATGATTTACTTTATTTATTTATTTTTTAAAATGTTTATTTATTTTTGAGAGACAGAGACAGAGCATGAGTGAGGGAGGAGCAGAGAGAGAGAGGGAGACACAGAATCTGAAGCAGGCTCCAGGCTCTGAGATGTCAGCACAGAGCCCAACATGGGGCTTGAACTCACGAACAGTGAGATCATGACCTGAGCCAAAGTCGGACGCTTAACTGACTGAGCCACCCAGGCGCCCCTAATGGCCTATGATTTAAAGATGCCAACTAAGAAGATATTTACATGCGCATGTGGGGTAAAGGAAGCATCGAAGAGAGTTGAGAAATACGAGTGTTTATGGGGTCAATTTATATTTCCAGGCCAAATATGAATTGTGCAGAGCCAGAGGGCTTTGAAAACTATGAAGATATTTTAAATAGTCCCTCATGTTCTGCAATACTTTATCACATCTCAACCACTCAGTCAGCTGAAGATGAAGGCAGAGAACATTCAAATTCTTTATATGTTCTCTCCCAAAGTAGGGCATTCATTTTTACCTCACTGGTTGTTTAATGCCCCATAAATTATTTAAAAACAGAAACGAAACAATATGTGGATATAGCCCCCTGACAAGTGGATTCCTGTTCTGCTTTTTAAAAATGGTTCAACTAACATCAATCGAATGCTTCCTGTGTTCTAGACTTTGCTTTATTGTCATGTCAAGGGAAACTCTGCTAAATTAAAAGTCTGGATACTTCCACACAGACAGAACACCTTATTTGTCTGCATGAGAGGTGTTCATCCTCTGGTAAAGAAGGAATTTTCCAAAGTCCTTGCCACACACTACCTCCTGTACTAGCCTGGTAGCAGATCTCGGGGAAAGTGATTCAGAAATACTCTGACCTCATGAATCTTTTATTCTGCTCCCTATAACAATAGTGATATTGTAACATTGATACTGGCAATTCAGGGCTTGCCAAAAAAGGTCTCATTAACTAAGCAGATAAGAGAAATAATGCCACATGGAGCGTACCAGAATTCTTTGATAAAGGTCTCCCATTGGTTAATGGAGCTAAAGAAATTCTGCTTCTGTTTCTTGATACCAACATATCATTGTGAGTCAGGGTTTCTAACCTTTTGCCTTCAAAACAAAGAGCTGAAGTCAGTGGCTCAAAAATGACATGCACATGACCACATCAAGGACCATTTCACATTTTCTGTGTCTGCTCAAAGGCAAACTTCGGCTGACTTCATACTGAAATTTGCTTTTCAACAAAATTTAAAAACATGTTTATTGAGTAATTTTCAGAGAGAGAGAGAGAGAGAGAGAGGGAGAGAGCCTGCATGTGTGTGTGGGGGGGGGGAGGGGCAGAGACAGGGAGAGAGAGAATCTCAAAGAGCTCTGAGCTGAGAGCACAGGGCTCCAACTCATGAACCACAAGATCATGACCTGAGCCGAAATCACAAGTCGGATCTTTAGCAGGCTGAGCCACCCAGGCGCCCATGAAATTTACTTTCGAACAAAATTTAAAATGACATGTTTCTGCACATTTTTAATTGATTTAAATTAAATTTAGGAAACAGCCATAAATATTTTGACTCGGTGAAGGAAAGTCAGTACCAGGGCACAATTTCGTGGTTAGACTTACGGGCATTTTCAAACAGGAGTCATATTTTTAAAAAAAATCAGATTCCCAAAGCGGTTAAGCATCATTGCGTTAAATTGTGGACTCTGGGGAAGTTTTTTGTTAAAAGAAATACATGCTCTCATACAGCTTTCTAAGAGAAGTGGCTGTTCTACAAACAGTGACTGAGTGAAACCAGTGTGTAGGAGTAATTACTTGGTGCTTTGCACTTAGCGAATACATTTCTTCTCATAGACCCAATCTGTTCCACAATGTGACAGGTAATTTGGCCTCGGAGCAAAGAGGTAGACCTGGATAAAGGCTAGAATATGAGCGGAGGACTGACCAGTGCATTACGACCGGTGAATACAACTCACTCCGTTGTGAATATTACAGTTGTGTGTCTCCCTAGTACTGCAAAAATCTTGCTTCAGATTATTTTGTTTATTTATTTTGTGAGATGAGGCACAAAACAGAAGGACATGGTGCCATGTGAAATTGCCAGCTGTGTAAAGATGCAGGAAACACTGAAGAGGCTGAGGATAGAGATCCTATTATTGGGCTTCTGTCTTCCTCCTTCTGTTGCTCCCTCTCTCTTATAGGCTCGCTCTCTCTCTCTCTCTCTCTCTCTCTCATGCTGTGTCCACTGCCTCCGCTCCCCACCCCAGCTCCATTCTCTTCTTCTCCCACCTCCTGGGCTGAGCCCCCCCCTCTCTGTTTTCACGTGCAGGCACTCAGCCTCAGATTAGAGAAAAGCTATAGCTCTGTAAATGGCCTGAGGGAGGGACAGGCTCACATTTCATTCGCCTGGAAATTTAGAATTACAAATTAATCTACAGGAAACAATTGCTTGGGCAATTTAAAGCTGATGTGGGCAAGAGTCCACACAGTCCCCTTCCAGGGGACGCCCAGGCGGGGGAGGGTGGGGGGCTGTGTGTTGCTATTGTGCTCCTTCATGCGGGGCCTCACAGACAACATTTTCGCTGCCTAGAAGGGTTAAGGAGGTAATTGAAAATGTTTATAGCATTATGCTTCTAATACAGCTACATTCGTTTCTGACTTGATGAAATTATCAGCTATTTAACAGCCTTTTACGTTGTTGTGACTGCAACATTTTTATTTATACCTTAATGCAAAAATGCCAACTGTAGAATTCCTGTTTGCTGGTGGGGGCTGGGTGGTAAAAAGAAGCTCAGACAATGTAATACACACAAGACGTGCTCTCACGAGACAGGTGCTACATCGGACTCCTTGGAAATTACTAGAGTATTTAAATTAATTTCTCTCTCTTCCCCTCTCTCTCTCTCTCACTTAGCATGTGCTGAAAATATCTGCTCATGTGAAAAGACCTCAGATCCAACGTTTTTAACACTAAAAGTAATGAGCTTCTTTACACTCTGGTTTATTCAGTTTTATTATATATGGTATGTCAGCAAGATTTCAAGAAGTATTGATATAAAGTATTGATTGTGTATCAAAAGTTTTGAGAACTTTTGCAATGAGGAGGCATGGTTTTCCCTACTAGTTTCCTAAGGGCCCCATCGGAAGATAGGGTCAAGTTCTAGATATATAGTCGGCTCTAACTTGTATATAACGAGACATCATTACACAGCCAATATTGTAGGTGAGTTAGTAATTAGCATATTCTTACTATTATTACTCTTAGTGATGGCTAGGCGTTGTTGATATCTCTTTCAACAACGAAAGAGATATCAAATCAAAGTGATCATGGAGAGTCTGAATGAAGTGGGGGTACTCAAGAAGCAGGCATTTTTTTATAAGACAAGGATCGGGGAGGCTTTCTGGCATTGCTTGGGGATTGGAGGAAAGCGTATGATGAGTGGATAGGATCATCCACTTGAGGGAGGAACATTTTATTTTATTTTTTTATTAAAATTTTTTCTTAATGTTTATTTTCGAGAGAGCACACAGGGGAGGGGCAGAGAAAGAGGGAGACACAAAATCCAAAGCAGGCTCCAGCCTCTGTGGAGCCCAACATGGGGTCAAATCCACAAACCGCAAGATCATGACCTGAGCCAAAGCTGGATCCTTAACTGACTGAGCTACCCAGGTGCCCTAAAGAAGAACATTTTTTAAATGTTTATTTATTTATTTATTTATTAATGTTTTATTTATTTCTAGGAGAGAGAGAGACAGCGTGAGCAGGGGAGGGTCAGAGAGAGAGGGAGTCACAGACTCTGAAACAGGCTCCAGGCTCTGAGCTGGCAGTCAGCACAGAGCCCGACGCGGGGCTCGAACCCATGAACCGCGAGATCATGACCTAAGCGAAAGTCGGCCGCTTAACCGACTAAGCCACACAGGCGTCCCTATTTATTTATTTTTGAGAGAGACAGCAGGGGAGAGGGAGAGGGAGAGAGAGAGAGAGAGAGAGAAGCCCAAGCTTCTGCACTATTACTGCAGAACCTGAAGTGGGGCTTGAACTCACAAAACACAAAATCATGACCTGAGCCAAAATCAAAGTCACAGATGCTTAACTGACTGAGCCAGCCAGGCACCCTGAATGAGGGACGAACATTCGAATCACAGCTAGAGAGAAGTGATGAGGAACAACAGTGTGCACGTAGGATGCTGTGAAGAGGTTTTGGGAACTCCGCGGACCCGGAGACACACGGTAGGGGGAGAGGGACACTGGGGAAAAGACACAGGGAAGGGCCAGAAAGGTGGATGGAGGCAGACTATGGATGACCTGGCACGGCACAGGAAGTCTGAAACTGTGCTAGCTGGTGGCAGGGCACTGAGGACACTGGAACACAGTGTATTGTGGCGTACCACCAACTTCCATCTCCCACCCCAGAATAATGAAAAATGGGAGGAGGAATTAGAAGATAGGCCAATGTGATTCAGCACCAATTCCCTCATTTCTTTGTAAAGACCAAAAACATACCTTAAAGACGGGGAAGCAGAGTGCCTCATGACACAGACTATAAAAGTTCTCATCGATTGGTCTTCAATTCTCTTTTTATGTCTTAATCACACAAGCATCCCGGTGTCTTTTCCTGTCTTTCTCTTCCCTTCTCTGCTGGCCACACCCCTCTCCCCTCTACTTAGCCTCACAGGGACATTATCACAACCTTTATGGAACCCAGTTCCAAGTTTCTTAGACCCAAAGATGTTTTTATGTGACTGGGTATGAGACAACATACCATAACAATTTATTATGATTATGATTATTATGATTATTTTGCTTAGGTCCATAGTTCTATAATTCTAATTTTCTCACCCGCTTGGAAATTCTGTTTCCCAGTTTAAAGAGCACTTCAAAAGAAGGGACACTGACCCTTTCAAATAATCTATATTATTACATGCCTCTGATAGGAAATTAATGGCTCTAATCTTACTTTCTAACGGAACTGGCAACTTATGGGACTCATTAGTTAACTAGCCCCTTTAATGACTGAAGCTTACGGAAGAGCACAGGGATTTTATTTTCTGTTCAAAGCTCTGTTTCAAAACAAAAGGAAGGTGTTTGCTGAACCGGTCAGCTTATCCACAGTCATGAATGTATCTCTCACTCAAAATTATTCCTTGCTTTCCTTACATTACTATTGGTCTGCTGGCGAATTCCTTGCTACACACTTTGTTTCCAGAGACAACTAACCAATATATTCAGTCTTTCTACCAGGAAAGAACATAAAACACAACATGACTTTTATACAGTATTTTTTATTTATAAAATTGACCTTTTGCTTCAATGGACAGTTTTCCTCTTTATATTTGATGCATACACCCGGGATCATAATCAGAAGATCCCTATTGATTGTTCTGAAGCAATTTAGTTCTGGCCATGGTAGTATGGGATTTGCAATTATACTGAGGAGAGGTATTATTGACTGGGTCTGGTAATTACCACACTGACATCGGATTCAGCCGGAGGTGAAACTAACCTATAGCTCCATGTTGGCCTTCCTCTTATAAAAGATTTGCACCGATTCTTCCAAACTATGGAAGAACAACACATGATGCTAGGCTTTAGTCGCACAATTTCACTATGTAGTTCATTTACTTTGGAGCACAAGCAGCTTAAGATACTGACTTAGGAGAGGCAAACATTGAGGAGGTTAATTATCGACTCAGGACACATATACTTTTGTCTAGGAAAACAAACAGGGTCACCTTTTGTACTAAAACAATGGTTTCTGGACAGGTCTTATGAGTAGATGGATTACTCTTGCGTGCGTTAAATCAGATGGAATGAATGTGGCCTTAAGTAGTGAATCTATTTTTAATATGAATTTGAATTTCTTAGTTTATGTTAAATAAATATTTGCAGATAGCCCTCTAGCAATAGCTGTGTGTTTATCCTTAGAAAACAGAAATGTTTTATGCACAGCGAACTCAGGTCTAATTGGTAGTTTTCGGTAAGAAATTCAAGGGAACATGCATATAAATAAAGGTTATGTGGAACAAGCATTCTCTCTTACTTAACACGAAGCCTGAGTATATAGAAGAGTGTGCTAATGTGAAAATCCATTGGTCCAGCTGCCGAGATGATCGACTTAACTACAGACAGCAGCAAACAGAAATGAAAAATAGAAATGAAAAAGATATTCTTCGTACTTGGCATATGATTAACAAAAATCTACAAGTAATGTGTTCAAAGTAATTGCCCAACAGTAATTCCCAAATGTTGTGCTTCTGTACTTCCCATAATATGCTTACTCTTATATTCTAATTCAAATTAATATGACCAGAGTAAATCAGAGGAATATTTTAAATGAGATTCTTCACATCTGGAACATAAGCCTATTCTTTATCAACCACTGAGGCAATGTGCCCTCAGGTTTTATTTGTTTAAAAAAAATAAATTATGATTATAACTTGAAAGTTGAACGGGAAAACAGGGTCAGTAACTTCTGCCTAGAGGAAAAAAATTCATGTAATTTGTAAAATCCAGATATTTTCTGTTTTGTTCACTTGGTCAGGTGTAGACCTGTTGTACTTTTATCTGAAGCTGGTTTATTTCACCTAAGATTCAACTGAACCTATGAAAGGCTGCTGCTTTTTCATTGTCTCATGAACTGCAGGAATTCTAGGACCAGTATAATACCCTTAAAGGGGATATACTCATATCTTTCTGGACAGACCTGTTATTACTGCAGAGTGTAGACAGGATAGTTCTTTAATGGGCGATCCATCCAACAACTCAGAAATTCCTCATAGAACTAGGATTCCTTGATCACAGGACATTTCTGATTTAATCCTCCCAGCCACAGAAGTACCAGTTTAGGAAAAGGTCTACTATGGAATATGTAGCCTGACCATCTCCAATCCATCAGACTTTATGTGGACCAGCCTACTGAGAAATCTGCATTTGCTACCTTCTAAGTAAGACAATGCTTTAGAAGACTAGCTTTGAGGAGCTGGACCACTTAGAGAGAAAGCTGGTTTGAATGATTTCACTGTAGTCCAATTAATACAGAGAAGATAAACAAATGAACTTTGTGATTATAGGATGCACATCAGTGTCTGCATGGTCATCTTGCCAAGAGCGCCTTCCATCCCTCAGGGTGCCCTGTAACACAGTACAGACGATTTGGGGCAAGCCCATCACCACCACTCGGGAAAACAATGCTCATCAGGGGAGACAGCAGAAGTATCAGCTAGATATCCTTGAGGAGATGTGGCGGGATCAGACAACGTCCCCGCTTCTTACGCGCCAGGGTGGTGACAGGAAGAGAGGGTCAGGAAGGGCTCTGCTGGCAGAGACCCCTGAGGATGGATAGCTGAGTGAAACAAAAGTTTTATCGAAAGTATTCAGAACATTCGGACAAAAGCAAATGTTTGGTTTAAATTAAGTGGATAAGAGACTCAATTCCTTATTTTGTTTTTGTTGAGAGGGCTAGGTGGATGTATTCAGAAAGAAGGTGAACAAATATATCCTATTTGAGACTCATTAAAATATTTGCAGAGATTTACTATTATTTGCAGAGATCATGTAGGGAGATGTTAGATATAGAATAGCTGATCTCTTTAACTGGACCCTGGACTCCTGTCACTTAGGGATGATCATGTTTCTTATCCATTCTCTACCTAGCATAGTAAAGAGCACATAGGGACCAATCTAGGACTGTCTGGGAAAGAAAATTAGTGATCAGTTACTTTTACTCTTGTCGTAAAATTGAATATTTTAACCACTTCTTGTCATACAGAATTATCAGTTAAGAACAAAAGTTTGAATGGAATCAACATCTAAGCAAATTGAAAAAAGAGAGAGACGATTTTGCAGCCAGAACAGGAGACGCTGTGTAACTCTGACCCTAACATAAAGCTGAAATGATGTAGCACTGGAAAATGGGACATATCATTCATTTCTTCCCAACTCACTGCAGGTGCCTTTAACATCGTAAAAAAATCATACCAACAACAGTGATATACAGTTACCTCAGCATTTTGGATATTTTTAAATTTCAATGATTTTTTTTAGCAAACCATATTGTCTTCAGACAGCTTGATGCCCCTTGACATTATCCTGATCATTTAAAACACTAAGCTTCAATTGGCAGTCATAGAACAAACAAAGAGCAAAGGTACAGATTTAAAGCTAATGATATGGGGCACTTGGGTGGCTCAGTGGGTTAAGTATCCCACTTTCGGTGTTGGCCCAGGTCATGATCTCATGGTTTTGGGAGTTTGAGCTCTGTGCTGACAGTGCGGCGCCTTCTTGGGATTCTCTCTCTCCCTCTCTCTCTGCCCCTTCCCTGCTTGCGCTGTCTCCGCCTCTCTCAAAATAAATAAATAAACTTTAAAAGAATAAAAAAAATAAAACTAACGGTAAAAGCTACCTTCTAGGAAAAGGGTTGCACTTCTTTGAATACAGAAGTATAGAAACCAAGATATAACACAAGGTGCTGTCTCTCTCTCTCCACATATATGCATATCTTTAGGTATATGTGTGTGTTCACACACACACACACACATATTTTTTTTAATGCCATAGTTTCTATTTTAAATACACAGTTAAATCTAATTTTGCCTGAGTTTTGGGGAACGATTAACTCTTACACTTGCAAAATTGCGTTAGAGTGTTTAGTACACGGCAATATGGGATTGAACGAGATGGGCCTTTCTTTATAAACCAGGTGCTTGGAAAACTGTGAATACTGTTTGGAAGGACACCTTCTGAACCGTCCTTCCAGCACCTGTGCACGGCCCCACTGTGAGCACATGGACGACCGTGTGACCGCCTCTCCCCACGCCGGCTGCACAGCCCGGGGCCCACAGGGCACCACTTTGCTGCTGGTGCTGTCCGCCATCGTTAGTTAACGGAGATTGGGGAGCGGGTGGGCCTGAGGAATGCTGAACCGAACTGTTGCTCACGTCATTAAAAACTCAACTAGGCAGAAAGCTAGGAATGGAGCAGTTGACAAAGATAAAGCCGAGAGCTCTGTGGCTTATCCTTAATTAGGTGTTGGCATTGGTTCTTGTCAAACAAGGGAACGCGCGTGTGCTGCAGCACACTGACGCATACAGACAGCCCTAGTCACAGTTGGAGAGAACACCAAGTGCATTCAAGCTGGCACTGAAAGGGATTTAGATAAGTACTCGAGGTAACAAAAATCGAAAAAGGAGGATGATAGCAATGGAAGCTTTAGATGAATTGCAACTGAGTGCACCTTTATTACAGCTTATCAGCCTCCAGACAGCTACAAAGCAAGCTTCCTGGTGCATTTCTCTCCGTGCTCTCCCGGATTAAAGGTCAAAGGAACTCAAATTCATATGTTCTGTCTTGCTGTCTCGGTCCCTCCCGTTGCTCACATATATGTGACACACATTTCAGGGATGGGGTATCCCTGGTGTGAAAGCTTCCATTCTTTGAATGAAGCGAAGCCCTTTTCCCATGGAAAGCGTTCCATTTCTTTAAAATAATTATCTTGTGGGAAGAGGTGGCAAATAATGCAATATTAAAAGGCCACAAAAATGCTACTGGCATACATACAAGCAGGGCAATGGGCGGTCCCTAACCACGCTTGTCCGTAATTGTGGTTATATTTTGCGTCCATTTGACATATTCAAATACCTAATGCTCTGGTTTATTAGAACACTGTCTATATGTATTCTCAACATACACAAAAGCTGTGTGTTTTCATAACATGTACAAGCACTTCAGACGGTAAGCCGTGCACATTGCAGAGAGCAGATGGTAGCTCTTATCACAGATAAAAGCACATATATATGTTTCTGTAACTACACCCTCAGAGAGAACGGATAAGAATCCTCTCCACATCACAGCTTACATTACCCATCTACTTAGGCAGCAAACAGCATATGTTTTACTGCTGTGGGAAGGCAGTACTTGAGACAAAAATATGATTAAAATAAACCTAGAAATAACCTGATGGATACATTTTTACAAGCGTGCTAAAAATGGAAAGTTAGGAGTGTGTGCGTGTGTGCGTGTAGTGGGGGAGCTTTGCACGCTCAGACAGCGAGACACCAAAGAATACAGCTCGGGGTTACCAGATAAAATGCAAGGTGCCCAGTTAAATTCCAGATCAACGGTGAATATATTTTTAAGGTATTTCCCAAATATTGCATCCGTGGCTCATGCTGGATTTCGAACCGTTTCTACTACAACATCATGAACCGTCTATCAGAGATTTAAATTTAAATGGGCATCCTGTGTTTTAATTCGATCAGATTTCAGCTACTGTTCTTGAAGTTTAACCAATGCTCCCAGTGTTGCCGGTGAAAAGGAAGTCATCAGGAGGAATATCCATTTTGGAACAGTACGATTCTGGGTTCTTTCTGTGTACACAAAACCCAGCAAGGGTCTTAAGCATTTGTTTCAATGCTGCAGCCAATAACAGAGCCAGTAAGGATAATTTAGGACATAGATTCCTCAAACTCCCCCAGCCCTGCTTCTAGAATTTTAGATCCTGGTTTGGAATTATCTAGATAATTGTTTCGCTTTGACTCTACAAATCAGCTTTTTTAAAAAAACATTATGAATTGGGTTTATTATTTCAGACTGAGATCTATTTGAACTCAAAAACAAAAAAACAAAAAAACCCCAAAAACCAAAAAAAGAAAAAAAAAAACCAGGAGACAGACGTTAAACACTCCACATGTACACATTTGTATTCTTATGGTGAGATCAGCATTCAACTGGAAGGTTAAGTGGAGTTCAGATCATTTCTTTTTTTATTCTTTGCTCTGGCTTTTGTCTCACGTCTTTCAGCAAAACTGAATAAAGATGTCTCCATTTTACACCAGAAGATTCAATTACTTTTCCAACGCTGGGTAAACATCTGCAGATGAACGATCTTAACAAATGTATTTTGATTCCACACAAACTTATGTGACACTTTTGTTTTCTCTCTCTTGGAGAGCAGAGAATAGATTCAAGCCTGTTTTTTCTGAGCCTGAGCCCCAGTGCCACGAGCACTGCATTTTTGGCAGGCAGCCAACCAATCTGTGCCGTCCAATGAAACTCTAATCCATCTGCTCCGGGCACTGCCATATATTTCACTTCAGGTCAAAAGCAGGGAGCCAGCAGTATTAACATTACACTAATCTGTAAAGACATTTTCACTGGGCTAGATAGGCTAATGTTACACAGGCTTTCAAAGCTCCAAGGGTAAGGAGCAACAGTAATTGTCAGGGGAATACTCAGTGGGCAGTGGATTCTGGACGAGAATATTCCAAGACAAGGCTAGATGGATGGTTCTAAAGAATGAGGGAATAAAGAACTAACTACTGCTTGGAAAAGACAAGTTTGTTGCTTTGTTAAGCAGGCATCTTAAAGACACCTTTGAATCCTATATTTAGCAACACAAACTCCATTATTCCTTTTTTGTGTGTGTTAATTCCTGTCTTCCCAAAACTTAAGAGCGTGCACACACACACACACACACACACACCCTCAAAGTCCACTAAATAATTGATGAAGACGACAATCTCCATTTAAAAAAGCTAGATGGAAATAGATTACTCTCAGTATAACCTTGGTATGATGAAATCAGAACCATTCCCAAGCTCCTAAAAGAGTTTTTAAATAAAAGGAAACATGTGGCTGAACTCTCTCCACCTCCCCCCACCCCTTTTTACTATTTTGCTGTTTGTAGAAAACATGTTCAGTTTGCGGATATACAGCTCTGTAATCAATTGCTCGTTAAACATAACCTACCAAGGACTTTATTATGGGCCCTTGATGCAAAATATACTGAAGGAAAATACTCTGAAAGCAGATTAATGTATACAGTGGAAATTTAATACCAGGAACCAAATCGACCTTTTTCATTTCCCTAGTTCTTTAGCTGGGGGTGGGGTAAAGCAGTTTAAGATTCATGCCTTTAGGCACATCAGAAACCATTAAGAACTACATTTCAGGAAATTGTAATGAATAAAAATTCAATTTAGACGGCTTGATTTTCTTTTAGCAGAAGACGAAAAATGTTTGGCTGGAAACGAACTATTTGAAAATCCCCACAATTAGGAAGTATACAGCTACGTTTTTGCTATAGTTTAAGGTTATTCAGAGTTGATGTGAAAAATTACTTTGTGCTAGAATAATAGACTTCCCTCTAGATATAAATATGCTATCTCTATAATGTAAAAGGTAACAAAACATCCACATAATTTCAATTTTCTTTCCTGATAAGAGAAGAAAAAACCTAGGGTCATATATTGTTAAGCCTTATCTTTCTTTTTAAAAACTTTAATATGAAAGCTGCTTGAAAATTGGGAAAACCAGTGGACTTTCCAATCTCAGAAAGTATTAAAATCAGGCAAGCGTTTTTCTCATACTGGCTTAACACTTAGGGTCTCTATATCCCTTGTCACAAAAATTCGTTTATGAAAGGAACTAAATTTGCATAGGATTGAAGACCCCCTCCCCTTTTTTATAGTTCCTAGTCTAAATGGAAAATTCACATAGGGCACAGATGAATGAATATGCATGAGTCTTCATGCATTGATATACATATGATTTCTCATCTACAAAGACTGGTTTGGAAGACTTGTTATCTGACCAGAAAAGCCTGTAGTAAGTTGAGATAACGGAGACTGACTCCAATCCCCTCAGCCTTTGCAATTGCTTTATATTCTAATCACTGCACTAAGCATCTGTCCCCGGCAGGCAGCTTGTTCAATCTAGCAGATAACGCATGCACCCGATGGTGGCTGTGCTGGCCCTTCCCGGCGCGCGCGCAGGGGCTAGCGTTCCGTTCCTCTGATTAAACAGGCAGCGGGAAAGCGCTCTCAGAAGCTGTAATTGCCTCCGTTATGAAACATCTTCACCTGTTAGCCAAAGCTAAGTTGAATCACAGCAGAAATTATTAACAGTGGCTGTTTTCAAGCCAGCTTAATTTGAGCTGATGCTGCTGTTCACTTAACACAGATGAATAGGTGTGCAGGACAAGAGCCTAAGCGGAGATGACACCCGGATGAATATTTGCTCCCAGCCCTGCTGCGGGGAGCTGGCTTGCACAACAACATGCGATTGTTAAGAAGCGAAATGGGGTGGGCACTGGACGGGACCCACTCCTCTGCCGTCGCCTTCTGTGTTCAGGAGAACTTCCTGACTGATGGCGGCTTTTGACAGCTACATCATTTTTTCAATTAGTTTCCACAAATGTTGGCAAACACAAACTGTTTTTGGTTTTGGGGGAGTAGTGCACAATGGCATTTGAAACACTAGCCTGCTTCAAACGTGGTCAGAAACCCTCTTTTCCGAGAGCCGAAAAGGCATTAAAATTTAATGGTCTGCTTTCATTTTCTCGGCAGTGTGCTTCAAGATGATTATAAATTATAGCATTCTGCTTACTTTTGACGGAATAAGTCATGTATCAGCATTTGATTTAGAAGCAATGTGTGCTTGACATATGAAACACATCTTGCAGATGTGATTTACACAGAGCTCTTTTTTTCTTCTTTCTTCTTCTTTTTTTTTTTCTTCCTTTCAGAAGAAAAGAGCTGCATGGGAGGGTCACCACTGTGACAGTAATGGCCATCCTCATAGTGGGGGTATGACTGGAGCTTCCAAGAAGGAACCTGAAAAGTCTGAACATAGCCGTATTTTCCAAACTAAGGAATCCCTTTGTTTGTTCTCTAAAGATTGACACTGGTCCCAAAGAGTTTGCTTTATTATTTTTTAAAATTCTCTTCTTTCTGGGAAGAGATGAGCAAGGCATTACTGGATATGGGAATATTATTTCCCAAAGTTGGGTGGGGGTGTCATGGGGTAGGATATTCTCCTGCAATCCCAGTGCTGTTAGGGCAGCTGCTGGTTTGTAGAGTCCCTGATGCAATATGACTGGCCAAGGACAGAGGCCGGGAGCAGATGTAGGGTTTTTCAGCTGGATGGGGGTGGGGCTAGAGGCAAGGAACATAAAGGCAGTGCCTGACTCTCGTGTCAGTTGCTATATTTCTTTGCCTTACAGGTTATGTCTGCTGGCAAACTGAGCTGCAGGGCAGCCAATCCGTTTATATCAGCATCTCTTTACCATCGGTTCTAAAGGTGACAGCCGAGACCACTGTGTGGGGACCTAAAGGGAGCACCAACTGGTTTAACCAAGCAGTCGGCTGGGCCATATTTTGTTTATCAAGACTGACTAAACACTATAGCAGAGCTGTAGAAATCCCACATATTCTTTCAAAATCATGCTTGATGGTACCAAGTGTAACTTTTTGGAAATGTATTCCCCTTTTCGTCTGTCTTTGTCAAACCAAACGTACAAGTCACTCATCTCTGGTTAGCTTTATCAACATCTTCAGTTGCTTCTCTGTCTAGATAAGTGTATTCCAGTACTTGTGATGTTATACTGTGATATTATATTGTAATTATCAGTGGTCTTTCTCCCTCCCCTACTTGATCTTCTAAGGTCCATCTTTTTCTTTTATTTTAATTATTTAAGTTTATTTATTTTGAGAGAGAGAAAGTGTGAGAAGGGGAGGGGCAGAGAGAGAGGGAGAGAGAATCCCAGGCAGGCTCTACACTGTCAGCCTGTCGCAGGGCTTGATCCCACAGTGAGATCATGACGAGCTGGAATCAAGAGTCACGCTTCACCGACTGAGCCACTCAGCACCCTTCTCAGGTCCAACTCCTAACCATTTGCCTGTCTTCAGTCAGGAGTATACAGCGTGGCACAAATAGATGCTCATTAATATTTCTGAGTGAATTAATGCTAAGTGTATAGATGAAGAAACGTATAAATGAATGACTATTGCAGGTCAAAGGAAGAAATGAGAGTGTATAGCAGGGCTGACAATACGCCCTGTAAATCACGGAAAAAGAAATCCTAGAATTTAGTAGGGCGCATGGCTTTCTGGAAAAAGACTTCATTTCCCAGCCTGCCTTGCAGCCAGTTTTGGCCATTTTCTAAATGTAGTCAATGGGATGTATGTGGAAATGGTATGGCAGTTTAGTGACCCTGATGTTAGCTGGGAAGAGGTTTTGTAGCTGGAGCACTGGCAGTCATTTTGGACTCCAGGGTGCTGTTGGGATTGAAAGACCTGTACAGCAGAGCAACAGGACAGAAGGAACTAGCGGCTTTGATGCCACAGAGGACACATAGGCTCTGAACCAGTAGCTTCCAGGTGTCTAGAATGTGTGTGCGTGAGGTGTGCTGGCGGGGGGGGGGGGGGGGAAACAAACAGATAAACAAACATCATAGAGGTTGAACTGAAATCCTTACTATTCTTTACCAGTAGGATTGGTAACACAATTTGTGACATGGCTGTGTGAGCAGTTTTTAAACAGAGGCGCTCCCTGTTCAAATATTATTAAGGATTTCAAGAGGGCAACAGGAAAGATTAAAGGAAGTGCAGAACTTGTGTGATGGAAGCACCCTGCTTACAAGGGCCTGATGGTATCTGACTTCTGCCCAAATTGCTCTAAACTCATTTTGCATCAATGTTCCTAAACCCACCTAACAAAACTTTACCTACCTCAGCCTTCTTTCTGTTTCCTGGACATCCTAAGTCCTTTCCTGCCTTCGGACACCTGCACTCCACAGGGTTGTGCGTTTTTTGTTTTTTGTTTTTTCTGGTGCAGTACGCTTATAGTAATGACCTATTATATTGCTTCTTTGTTTGGTTCCTTTTAAAAATTATCAATATCCCCTGACTACGATGTAATCTTCCTGAGGGCAGGTGCTTTCTGGGTCTTATTCACTGATAAGAAAGCACAGTGTTTACTTAAAACGCAGGAGGAGCTCTCTAAGTATTAGGTATACGGGGAAGGGAGACAGCTTCAAGCATGTGGGCATTTCATCTAGCTCACTTGGGTTCAAGAATAGATTTCTTGGTGGTTTTTTTTAAAGAACATTCTACCAATTTAGTCTATAATTACTTGATCTTCTATATTTGATTATATGGAAGTGGACATGCAAATAGAGAACTTAACAGTATAAATATTTCTCAGACTTGTGAGATAAGCAAAGGAGAGATCTCTTTGCTGGACATGTGTATTGTAATGAACACGTGTGCGTGGGTACACACACACACACACACACACACACACACAGACCCTTAAGAACCCAAACTACCTATTGCTCCCTCTCACAGCTTAATGTCTGTATTAACATGACCATGTTAAGTAATCCTTATCTTCATTAGCATAACGATACTCTTCCAGGAGAGTCTTGCCCAGGTAAATAGTTGGACTGTTCATTATAGAAACCTTCTGAGACATCCATCCACCTTCAACAGAAAGCATCAACAAATAGGTTTTGCTCGCAGATTCTTCTGCCCAAACCCTTACTGGTGATTTCCACTAATCCTAAACTCTGTATCATGATCTTTAACCAACTATAATCAAGTTCCAGCATTAGAAGATGCATTTTACACCAAACTTGCCACTCAATAAATTTTGACTTTGCCTTCCCTTCTCCAAGATGCTACCAAAGGTAAGGTCGTATTCTCCATTACTGTGATACGCAATTCAGCTGTATCTTCTCAAAGGTTCTATTGCTGATATTTGACAAAGCTAACGCAGTTCTTTCTTTACAAAAAAAGTATGAGCTTATGAATTTGATTATTCAGAATGATTAGTTGCGATTTATTTAGAGAGGTAAAAATAATGAATTCTCTCTCTCTCTCTCTTGCAAAAGAGGTTCTGTGACCTGTAAACATATCAAGATCACAGGTTTATATAAATGATGACATACAAAAATACCCATGTAAATCAGAGAGTGTACAGGTGTGTTTCCATGTTCTCATCTAATATGGGAGCCAGCAGACATACGTGGCTGTTGAGCATTTGACCAGTGCTTAGTCTGAATTGAGATGTAACGTAAGTGTGAAATATACCCCAGGTTTAATGACGTAGTATGAGGAAAGAACGTAAAGTAGGTAAGTAATAATTTTTATAGGATTCTTAAAAATTGTATTTTGGATAAATGCAATATTTGGACATAATATAAGACTTTGATACAATGTATACTATATACAAATTAAATGTATATATTAGTAAAATTAACGTTATCCATTTCTTTCCACCTTCTGAAAATATGTTAACTAAATAATTGAAAATGACACACGTGGCTTACGTTGTATTTCCATCAGACAGTACAGCTTTCTCTCTAGTTAAAAAAGACACAGAGAAACGAACCGTGGCAAACTGTGTTATCAGTTGGGAGGGAATGGCCATTTTGCCTTATAATGTCTTAGTTCTTCAACATTCGTTACTTATTTAAACGTCCTCACTAATATGACCACAGCCAATACTTCCAAAATGTAAAATATTCTTGGTGAACGGGTGTTCCTGGTCTACTAGAAAGCAGTAAGGGGAATTTATCCATCAAGGTTGAAATTCAAATTTCAAGTTGTTTTGCTTTTGAATTACATTCTGGAGGAAATTCTTTCACAGCTGCCTTTGCAAGAGGCATTCCAAGAAACGGGCAAAACACGGAAGCCCACACGTTCATGTGACTCTGTGGTAAAAAGCCAGATAGATCTGTGATGGAACATCTAATTCAATTGTACCCAGAGGCAGATGTAGTCTGTAATTTTCCTCCAAAGCTGGCTCTATTGTCTGAAGAATGAGGACTGCCTAAAGCCCACATGGTGGACTGCAGAGCAAATATCCGTACCCCCCTTTCTGTCCTATTGTCTGCTTGGAAATACCCTAAACCTGTCGTGTGAGAACACGTGGTGGTATGCAATTTCTTCTTGGAAGATACTTTTGAAAGGATAATGGTTACTTTTGATGTGGGTAAGACACAGATGAGATAGTCTCAGGGACAATGACTAAACCTAAACAGGAACAAGGGAAGGGCTGGGGCAAAGGTTCTTGACCTGAGGTGAAAGATGAGAGAAAGGCTTGTTAGCACAACAAGTGAATAAATAAAACGTCTGAGTCCCCTAGGAGGGGGGAACTTCATGCTTTATCACGAAGGACAAGAAAACTCCACCTCATTGCTACTTAATCCTCTGTGACATGAAACTCGAGAGTGAGGACCGAATAGTCCCCCCTTGGGTGACTAAGATACTTGCTTTCTTTTAATGTAGGCATTTGTGAACTTCATCCTTCCAAGTCCCTCGTCTTCTAGAGTTGTTTTCATATTGGACATGTTTGACAGTAGTTTCTAATGTTAAGGTTCTCCTATGTCATAATGCAATGTTAACAAACCATAATTTCAATAGCTTATCTGTATTTTAAGCTGTTCTTGTCTATAATTTTCCCCATGTTTGAAATGAGGAAATAGGAGACGTTTCGGGACAACATGATACAGTAGCTCTGAACTTTGACTCTTCCACTCAGCCACACTGGCAGTGTTGAAATTCTTTCCTTGATGACTGTTTTGCCGCATATGTGCTTCAGCATTTCATAAGAAAATCACTTTCCCTTCCATTGTCCTTCTAGATCCTAGGATTGCTCCTTCCTTGAACACCTGACAGCCCCATACCACTATTTTCTGAGGAAAAGGGAAAACCTTAGGATGGCATCCAAGAAAACTAGTCTTTGTCCAGTTTTATGGGCTGAACTGTGTCCTTTTCAAATTCGTAGGCTGCAGTTGTAATTCCCTGGTCACTCAGTATGTAATTGTGTTTGGAAGAAATAGGATCTTTAAAGAGGTAATTCAGTTAAAATGAGCATGTAATGGAGGGTCCTAATCCAATAGTTCTGGTGTCCTTATAAGAAGACATTAAGGGGGCACCTGGGTGGCTCAGTTGGTTAAGTGTCCAACTCTTGATTTCGGCTCAGGCCGTGCTTGATTTTGGTTCAGGCTGTGATCTCATGGTTAGTGGGTCCAAGCCCCATATGGGGCTTTGTCCTGACAGTGCAAAGCCTGCTTTGGATTCTCTTTCCGTCTCTCTCTGTCTCTCCTTCACTCTGCCCCTCCCCTGCTTGCTCTCTCTCTCAAAATAAATAAACATTAAAAAAAAGAAGATGACATGAGGATAGAGAACCTCACAGAATGAAAGCCATGTGGAGACACTGACAGGAGATAAAGCTAACAGCCTCAAGAGAAAGCAACCCTACTAATACCTCGATCTCTTGATCTTGGACTTCTAAACCTCCTTGATCAAACAATCCAGTCTGTGGTCACTTTATTTGACTTTATTTTATTTATCTGAAAACAAATATTTTCAGAATTCTGAAGCAAAACCTTTGAGGGTCATTTTGATTGGACTTGCTGGGGTCGTGTGCCACCCCTGACCACTGTGACCACCCGTGATGAATGAGGATTCCACTGGAGTCCCTCAGGGTTTGCCCCTGAATCTGGGTAAAGGGAGGAGATCTTCTCCAACCAAACCACAGGGCTGAGCCTCGGGTGGGGGCTTCTGGTAAAGAAGTCCCCAAGAATGGACACACTCTATGTATCTACAACACTGAAAAACACAGAGAACATAACTCCCAGGATGGTGTTCTGTCCACAGGTCATGCAGGTATGATGACTGGTCAAGAGAATTCTCCTGCCAGCACTGGAGATCTCTGTGTGGTTAACTCCCTTGGGCCAACTTTGCCCTCCTGACACTCGCCTCTACTTTTAAAACATAACCTCTCCCCCAGCACAGGTCCTCCTTTCATTATAGTCTTACTGTAGCCCAGGTGTTTTGGGTGTTCCTTGCACAGCCTGAAGTTACAGCCACACAGACAGTAAAAGAGGACTTGGTCATTTAGTGCATCCACTTGACTGGCAAAAGTCAATTGTGGGGATTTTACTGAAGGAAGAAATGGAGATCATATACCACGCATCACTTAACAAACAATTTAATAAAACGCCTTACTGAAGACAAGCCAGTCCCCTGCTTCCTTTCTGATCCCCTTGTGCCTTCCACACTACCATGCTGTGATTCAGGGCCCAGTCCTCTGCGGCTCCACCACTTAGGGTCTCTTGCTTCAGATATCCACTGAGCTCCTTCCATCCCTTGGGTCTTTTTGCTCAACCTCTGTCTTCTCTGTGAGGCCTTCTTTGCCCACAGCACACTCTTTCTCTCCTCTCCTTCATTTTCCTCCACTGTATTCATCCTACTTCCTTGATTCTGGTTTACTACCTGCCTCTCTCCTTGAGAGGCTCTATGAGGGTAGAAAGTTTATGTGTCCTGGTTCGTGCTGTGTCTCTCATCTTTAAAATGGTGTCCAAATAATAGAAGTCATGCAGCACATTTTTGTTAAAGGAATACTTTTGTTTTTTCACCACCGTTTCTCTTCAGCATCCAGTCACCAGGTCTTTCGCCACTGATCCCTGCCCTACACGCCTCTCAAACCCAGATGGCTATTAATAATTACTTCAGAAGGCAGTAAGGTAATGTCAAATGTGTGTGTGTGTGTATTATAGTCTATGTATTGTATTATATTATGTCTGTATTATATATACAATTGACCCTTGAACAATGGGGGTTAGGGGTACAAACACTCCATGCAATTGAAAATCCATGTATAACTTTTGACTCCCCAGAAACCTAACTACTAATAGCTTACTGATGACTAGAAGCCTTACTGACAACATAAACAGTTGATTAACACATGGTGTGTATATGTAATATATTCTGTATTCTTATGATAGAGTCAGGTAGAGAAAATGTTAAGAAAACCGGTAAGAAAGAGAAAATACATTCACAGCACTGTACTCTATTTACATAAAAAAATCAGCATATAAGTGGAACTGCTCAGGTTCAAACCCATGTTGTTCAAGGTCAACTGCACATATATGTTTGCATGCACATATATGTTCATCCAGACACATGGGTTGTGTGATGCTGTTAAAGCCATCTTCTTCGCTCTATTCTGACTTCCTGAATCACTTTCCTCCTGGCAGGGATCAAAGCCATATGATTTTTCTTAGGCTTAATCCAAATCTGCCACTTTGGGACCAAATGAAGTCCCTGCTCCTCTGGTGAATGGCATAAACATAAGAACCCAATGTTTTCCTTGTGTCTCTTTCAGTAGCCGATTAAAGAGAAGTCACAGCAATCAAATTATTGCATTTTTTTCCCCAGCAGAATGTTTATATCACTCTGAGGTTTCTCTGAATTCATTGGCTTTCCAGCGCCTTTAAGAAAGGCAGTACATTTCTCTTTCTCTTTTGTATAAGATAGTTATTTTTTCTAACACAGCCATATATCTTACATCATCTGACCCCCATCTATGTCATCCGTGTTATCTCTGGCAACATTGCCCCTCATGCTCTTTCCTTTTTGTCATATACGCTGGCTTCTTTCTTCCTTCCTCAAGTGCCTGTGCTCCTTCCAACCTTTCGAAGCAAGCCCTGGAGTTTAAAGGTAAGGCTGAGCATTCAAGCTTGCCTTGGTGCTGAAAGTCCAAATCCTTGAGCTGCTCCACACAATCCCAAGACTACTCTACCTCTAAGGCATCCAAAGTGGCTGAAGAGAATTAGCTTCATGAAAATCATTTGGTAGTCCTTAGACACAGGGAGAAGCAGCAAAATCCATGAATTTTATGATACTCTTTTCATGCGCAGGCCAGATTCACTGCTTGTTAGAAAGAGGGAGCTGGAAAACTTGAATAAGCATCAGGATGTACAGCAGTGTTTTCCTGACAGAGTGTGTTGAGTGTGGGTCGGTAATGGTTCCACCTGTTACCATCCCACCATCGTACAGGAAGCAAGCCAGCATTAGAAGTCCTAGTGTCTACACAGTCCTGTTCCACTTTCTTGGATTTCAAAGGTGGCTGAGTACTTTTTCCATAACCGGTCTCCCGGTACTCAAGAGTGCAGCCACTCCTATATGCTACCAGGGAGACAAGGTCACTGACAGAGAACCCTCTGACACACAGACCTTCTCATATGTACTTTGCTTTGGCTCTGATTCTCACCCTGTGCTCCTTGATCCTTCCAGAGTCCTGTAAACTCCATGGACAAGTGATACTGTTTATCTTGTTTACAACTCTATCTCCGGTGTCCGGCGGCTAGCATAACACCTTAGCATAACAACATGGGCACCTAATAATTATTTCTTAAATTTATGAATGAATCTCATATAGAGCGAAAGTTACACAATGAATGAAATTAAGAATAGAGAGAAAATTTGACACACGGCGTCCCAAAGTTTATATATGTGAAGGCATTTTTAACTCCTTTGCCAGGTACCATGACAGAAGTCAGAGAAGATATGCACATTTCCAGTTGTGATAAACTGCTGCTGAAATATCGATAGCAGTGGAAATCATATAACCAAAATAACAATTATTTCTTTAGAATTATAATCTGCTGTGACTTAAAATTGCCCTACTTATTATAATACCCAGGGTAAGTGTTATTGTATCTAGTTTTTCTAATGATGGCACTAGATAACTAGGCTCATTAAGGCTAAGGACTGTGACCAAATTGACAGTGCTGGTTAGGAGCCTCCGTTGGGATTTAAGTATAGCGTACTCCTCCTGGCATGGTTATTGTTTGTTTCTACACCAAGGTAACTGATGTGGCCATCTCAGTGAGTATGCTGGGACCCACAGAATCCTAGAGAACAGCTCACAGGATAAAATAGATGGGTCCATGACCTGAAATCTCATAAGGGCTGGTGTGGCCAGAGCAGAGGGTGTTTTGGCTACAGACTGAAAAGGAAGGGAGAAAGACCCAAGGGAAAGTGGGTGGAGGTTTTTGGGAGAAGCCATCATCACCAAGAATATCCATTTTCTGCGAGCATCTGGGTAACATAGAACAGCTTTGCAAACTTTCAGTTTGACCTGTGGTACAGAGAATAAGGAGAGCTTTCTATGTCAAATGACATGCTGCTATTTTAAATGAAAGAAGTGATTTCTTGGAATATTTTCCCTTAAATTTTTCCCCTTCTTTTACTTGACAAGTTTTAATTTCCACCTCCTTTGTGGTGAGGCTAGGACCAACTTTTCAAAGAAGGCTGTAAGGAAGACCTGTGTTTTGGTTGCCATCCCTGGAAGGTGGGTTATGTAAGGTTGAGTTTTTACCAGAGGAGCTAAAACTGCCCCTCATTCCTTCTCCTTTCTTCCCAGTGATATCGGACTCAAAAGCACAATCAAAGACAAGGAGCAAGAACTAATCTTCACATCTGAAAACACAAACGACCTACAGACTGATACGGATCAAGAGTCAGTGGAGAGACCCGGAAGGCTCCAGGAAACTGAGACAGACTGATACAGCTGTAGCTCAATTGGACAAACTTAGGGTTTGAAGTTCTCATGTCAGTTAATTGATTGATTCATTTTCTACATCAAACACACAACGGAGAAAGGCAAAATGAAGACTCAATAAATAGAGACAGGGAGTACAGATCACTAGAGGTGTAAGGGTGAAGAGAAAAAGTGAGTAGTAGTTTGGTGGGGGGAGGGGTGGGCACAGGGTGAGGCAAAGGCTGTACACTTGTTTGTAGGTAGTCTGAGGGCCACACAAGAGTAAAGAGACTGAGAATCTAGGAATGACTAATGAAACAATGCCGAGATGATGTGATAAGTCTCAATACCCAGCTGGAGGAGTTGGGTTTGACAAGCCATAGGATGCTTCTTCCTTTGAGAAAGGGAGAGGAGAGGCTGCTGTTTAACTCTTTCAGGAGGTCCTTTTCCACAAGACCCAAGGTATGTTGTTTATTAAATAACCTAAGACACCAATTAGTTTCATATATAGTCATGAATCACTGAGAGAAGGTTGTTGTGCAATGGGTATACCATAAATCATTTATTCCTTCAACAATGTTTACTTTGTGTTAAGACTTTGGGGCACAAAGCTGAATAGGAACCAGTTTCCACTGTTCATGGACTAATGAATAGTAGAGGTGGGGTGACAAGTATATAAGCAGATATTTACAAAGATGCTTTTATCACAATGATACAGCATGCACAGGGTATTTCGGGCACCCTAAGAAGACATATCCTCCAGGGGCCAAGTACATATTCCAGTACGTATTTGGGCGTATAAGTTAATACCAGAAAAGGAGTTTGATAAGTAATGATGTATGAGGTAAGCACATTTAAAAACTTTACAACTTACTTTAAATATTTACACAAGTATAATACACATGTACTACAGAAAATAATCTGAAAAGAAATTAAAATGAGTATCCAAAATAGAGTTATTACCAAAGAAAAGAAAGGAAAGAGTATTAGACTCAGTCAGACTTTGATGTGTGTGTGTGTGTGTGTGTGTGTGTGTGACACTTTGGACAAGCTTTGTCACATCCCTGAGTATCAGTTTCCTCATCTGAAAAATGAAGAAGTTGGTATCCACGGCTGCTGTAACTATGGCAGCCTCTGAGTCTGCAAATCTAAGTCCAAATTAATATAGCACTGAGAGCCTAAGTGATTTCTAATTGCTGAAGTATGACAATTTGAAATAGGAAGACAAAATGGCTTACGTAATTAGCTCTGACATATGTCTCCCTTTATGACAAAGGTCAGTCATTTCAATTTCCTCTGTCTTGCTTGCACCATCCCCAAAATGGGGATCACACTCTTGATACCTGCCTTTTTTTCATGAATCTTTTGTCCAAATTAATAAGGACCTTATTTCCCTGAAGGAAATGGCTCACATGCTGGAGCTACACTAATTCTTCTAGGCCATTAGGGCACCATTTACTTAATTTGATTTCAAAGTGACAGCCGCGTACCCTATTTTCCTTGGTAAGCTCATGGCTTCAGTCTGAAATGCAGGAATGCTACTGAGAAGAAAGAGTATCAATAATCACAGAATCTCTTAAGATATGCTGGTATCATTCCCCCCCTAAGTGTTTCTTGTCTTTAAAATATCATGTAATTATTTACAACAAGGATTTAATTTCCATTCACGTATCTTTTACCAGATGGGAGTCATATCACAAGCTGGGAAAACTGTGAGGTTTTATACAGGTTAATTCTCAGAAGGATTGAGACTCACCTGAGGATATTAGAGTCTTTACATTAGGAGATGCACAACCTAACCTGAAAACCTTTGCTACCAACCTGTTCTGCACTAGCAAGAAGGTGGAAATTGATCTCTGCCTCTTGGAGCTGTGATGCTTCCTGAACAGATTCAAGTCAAGGGGCATGAGTTTAGTGCAAAGTACCTGCAAGGCATTGTGTTGAGGGATATGAAGATGCCCTTCAAAGGTCTACAATTTAGCGGGATGGAAATCTGCAATGGTCCATTAACTCCAGTCAGGGGGCTGTTAGTGGTTCAAAGAGCTATGGAAATTCAGAGCAGAGGCAAAAATGATGGAGAAATAGCTTTTTGGTGGACTTTTTGGTGGGAGAAATAGCTTTCCACCAAAATAAAACATTCCCATTCAAGTATTCCCACTCAAGTCTCTCTTGGAGTTTTCTCCCACTGCTTAACCGAAGAAGACCTTAACTGTTCAAAGTACAGTGTGCCTACATCCACCTCCCCAGGTGGTGCCAAAGAGACAGACTGTATAGTTACTGGAATTACTGCAGACCTTGGCACTGATGAATCATTGCTCCCCTCCTTTCGAGGTTTAACTTCTCCAACTGGTGTCTCATTCATGACTGCAAGATCCAGGGGAGAAAAGGAGTCTAGGCGCTTTCCAATTTTGATATGGAATCTAGCACGGAGCAATTGCCTTTTCCTTCTCCTCGCCCTGCTCGATATTCCAGTCTCTTGATGAGGACCTAGAGCCCGGGGGGAGAATGGATGCTAAAATGAAGAAGTAGACTATTTAAAGTCTGAGAAGACTTAAAAAAATATTTCTATGACTGCCCTGTCTGCTTTTTCAGAAGCAATCTTACAAAGCAAATAACAAAAATGTTTGAAGAAGAAGAAGAAAATAGTTTAAAAATGGTTAAGAAAGAGGATAAGAAGAACATTAGATGTGAGATGATGCCACATTATTTCCCAAAGTTGTTCTACATACTTGCAAACCCAACTACATGGTGTAAAACTCCTGTTCTGCATCCTTGCCAACATTTGATAATATCTAACTTAAAACTCTTTGCTACTCTGTTGTGAGTAAAATGGTTTCCAGGTATAGATTAATTTGCATTTCCCTGATTATAAATGAGAGTAAGCATCTTTTCAAATGCTTATTTCCTTCTCTTATTATGCTACTGGTATGTTTTCAAGCCTTTTTTCCTTATTGTTGAATTGGAGTTCCTTCTTACTTACGATGCTAATTCTTTCTGTGTTATTTTTATTGCTAGCTTTCTCCTATAAACTGTGGGTTTTTTTTTTTTACGTTCTTTAAAATGAGTGTTGATAAGCAGGAATTTTTAATTTGATGAAGTTAATCAATTTTATCTGCTGTGTTTTGGGTTTATTGTAACTTGTTTAAGAAAATTCCATAACCTGAGAGCATAAAGATACTCTCCTCTACTGTCTTCTAACATTTTTATAGTTTTGCTTTTTGCATGTAAGTCTTTAATAACCATTGTGATTGATTATTTTCTATAGTGTAAAGTGGTCCAATTTTATAGTTATCTATAAGGAAAAAATCAGTTATTTCAGTGCTGTGTATTGAAAGTCAATGATCTATTTCCTTGCCGATCTGCCATTTCAGCTCCAACATAAATCAAGTTTCTGTACAAATATGACTACTCTTGAAATGGGCACTCCAACCACCAGCAAAAGAAAAGACAAAGCTGAATTCATTCCTTACTGTAGTATGGGAGAACACTACTTCACAAAGCTTCAACATTATCTTGAAGTGTGGAAAGTGAAGTCAGAAGTTGATGAGAATTCAAAGTTTTACGTAAGGCTGTTCTTTCACTGTGGAAATGTGGGTAAGGCTGAGTCAGGATAGTGACAAGTAATTAAGAGCTGGAGGAAAAGGTGAGAGAAGGGTCCTGAGGCAACAATTTCAAAGAATCTTAGAGCGTAAACTGTTGACGCTTTCCTTCTAAGAGTTTCTGGGTCTTTGGAGAAATTCTTGTAACAAACTATGAAACCATTCTCCTGGGTAGGAAAGTCCTAGAAAAGTGAAGAAATGCTATCAAGAGAGTAGAACGGCAGAACCATGTTAATAATGGCAACAGGTGTGTTTCAGTTCTCAGTGTCTCAGCTGAGTTTAGAGGTAGAAGGTTTCACTCTTCAATATGTTTCTGGACTGTCTATTCTGTTCTATTGGTTATTTGTCTCTGCTTGCTCCAATACCATCTTTTCTTAAATAGTAGTCTAGAATCAGAATATCTAGTAAGGTAAGGGCCTCCTATCCTGTTTTTTTGTTTTAAATCAGTTTCTTCAATATTCATGACTCTTTCCGTATCACTTTAGAATTAGCTTCCTAAATTCCTTACACATACATCTGTGTACATAGCCACAACCTGTCAGAATTTTGACTACAATTATACTGAACTACGGGTAAACTGTGGCAGAAATGATTATGAATATTTGTTTTTTACATACCATTATGCTCAGTGTAAAGAAAAATTTTGCTTCTCTCTATAATCATGCAGAATTTTATGAGACCGCTAATATGGGGCACTGTTTATTTATTAAGTCTATGAGTGAATACTACTTAGAGGCAGATACTACAATTTATCTTATCCCTTTTTTTTATATGTCTCATCTTCTTTATTTTTTTTTAAATGCTTATTTATTTATATTGAGGGAGAGAGGGAAAGCAAGAGCGTGAGTGGGAGAGGGGCAGAGAGGGAGAGAGGGAGGGGGAGAATCCCAAGCAGAGGCGCGAAGCACGGTCTCACAAACTGTGAGATCATGACTGAAGCTAAAGTCAAGAGTCACTCAACTGACAGAGCCACCCAGGTGCCCCTCACCTTCTTTAACCTAGAAACAGAAAACCATGAGACTCATAAGCTTGGATTTAACTCTACCTCTTAAAAACAATGCTGTAGCCACAGACCATTGGTCTCCAATTAGTAAAAGTCAGTGTAGGCTCTGGGCAGGATAAGAAACTGTTGACACAAGGCTAGTGATGAGATGAGGCTCTGAACTAGGAAGCCAGTTAGAACTGGAAAGAGAAAGATTAAGCTGGGAGTGTCTGTCTTAGGTATACCACAAGTATTAAGGATGTTTATAAGGGCGAAAGCCTTTCCATGTCAGATGTACAGTTCTAATCATAAAGTCCTGAAGCTAGGTATACTAAATTTACTTGTATGTAAGGGGCCTGAATTTCCTCGTAATTGGAGAATATCAAAACTCTTTGGTTTCTGTGTTTTTCTTAAGGCATGGTTGTAATAACTTGCTTTAACAGACTCATTTAAAAAATGAACTGGAAATTAAATGCCACTCTCTTGAACAATCAATAAGTCAAGGTAGAGATCACAAGGGATATTAGAAAAATATCTGGAGACCCATAAAAATGAAAACACAATAGAGTGAAATACGTGATATATAGCAAAAGCAGTACTAATGGGGAAGTTCATACCAATAAATGCCTACATTAAGAATGAAAAAAAGATCTTAAATCAGTAACCTGGTTTTCTCACTCAAAGAGCTAGAAAAATGATAACAAACAAGGCCAAAGTTAGCAGAAGAAAGGAAATAACAAAGATTAGAGCAGAAATAAATGAAATAAAAACCAAAAAATATTTTAAAAATCAATAAAACTAAGACACAGATTTTAAAAAGATAAATAAATTGGCAAATCCTTAGCTAGACTAACTAAGGAAAAAAGAGAGAAGAGGATATGAAAGAAGAGATACTACACTGATGCCACAAAGATAAAAAAGCTCATAACAGACTACTACGAGCAGTTGTATGTCAACAAGCTGGATAACATAGAAGAAATAAACAAATTCTTAGTAACATACAACCTACAAGACGAAGTCATGAAAAATGACAACCTGAATAATCTACAGCCAGTATGAAGGCTGAAGCAGTAATCAAAACCCTCCAAACAAAGAAAAGCCCAGACTAGAAGGCTTTGCTAGTAAACTGTACCAAATATTTAATGAAGAATTAGTAGTGTCAATTCATCTCAAGCTCTTCCAAAGGGGGAAAAAAAAAAGCTGAATAGGAAGGAACACTTTCAAACTCATTTTATAAGGCCAGCATCACCCTAATAACAAAGCCAGCAGGGACATCACAAGAAAACAACAAGCCAATATCACTGTTGAATCCAGATGTAAAAATCCTCAACAAAAACTAAAAAAANGGGTAAACTGTGGCAGAAATGATTATGAATATTTGGTTTTTACACACCATTATGCTCAGTGTAAAGAAAAATTTTGCTTCTCTCTATAATCATGCAGAATTTTATGAGACCGCTAATATGGGGCACTGTTTATTTATTAAGTCTATGAGTGAATACTACTTAGAGGCAGATACTACAATTTATCTTATTCCTCTTTTTTATATGTCTCATCTTCTTTATTTTTTTTTTTAAATGCTTATTTATTTATATTGAGGGAGAGAGGGAAAGCAAGAGCGTGAGTGGGAGAGGGGCAGAGAGTGAGAGAGGGAGGGGGAGAATCCCAAGCAGAGGCGCGAAGCACGGTCTCACAAACTGTGAGATCATGACTGAAGCTAAAGTCAAGAGTCACTCAACTGACAGAGCCACCCAGGTGCCCCTCACCTTCTTTAACCTAGAAACAGAAAACCATGAGACTCATAAGCTTGGATTTAACTCTACCTCTTAAAAACAATGCTGTAGCCACAGACCATTGGTCTCCAATTAGTAAAAGTCAGTGTAGGCTCTGGGCAGGATAAGAAACTGTTGACACAAGGCTAGTGATGAGATGAGGCTCTGAACTAGGAAGCCAGTTAGAACTGGAAAGAGAAAGATTAAGCTGGGAGTGTCTGTCTTAGGTATACCACAAGTATTAAGGATGTTTATAAGGGCGAAAGCCTTTCCATGTCAGATGTACAGTTCTAATCATAAAGTCCTGAAGCTAGGTATACTAAATTTACTTGTATGTAAGGGGCCTGAATTTCCTCGTAATTGGAGAATATCAAAACTCTTTGGTTTCTGTGTTTTTCTTAAGGCATGGTTGTAATAACTTGCTTTAACAGACTCATTTAAAAAATGAACTGGAAATTAAATGCCACTCTCTTGAACAATCAATAAGTCAAGGTAGAGATCACAAGGGATATTAGAAAAATATCTGGAGACCCATAAAAATGAAAACACAATAGAGTGAAATACGTGATATATAGCAAAAGCAGTACTAATGGGGAAGTTCATACCAATAAATGCCTACATTAAGAATGAAAAAAAGATCTTAAATCAGTAACCTGGTTTTCTCACTCAAAGAGCTAGAAAAATGATAACAAACAAGGCCAAAGTTAGCAGAAGAAAGGAAATAACAAAGATTAGAGCAGAAATAAATGAAATAAAAACCAAAAAATATTTTAAAAATCAATAAAACTAAGACACAGATTTTAAAAAGATAAATAAATTGGCAAATCCTTAGCTAGACTAACTAAGGAAAAAAGAGAGAAGAGGATATGAAAGAAGAGATACTACACTGATGCCACAAAGATAAAAAAGCTCATAACAGACTACTACGAGCAGTTGTATGTCAACAAGCTGGATAACATAGAAGAAATAAACAAATTCTTAGTAACATACAACCTACAAGACGAAGTCATGAAAAATGACAACCTGAATAATCTACAGCCAGTATGAAGGCTGAAGCAGTAATCAAAACCCTCCAAACAAAGAAAAGCCCAGACTAGAAGGCTTTGCTAGTAAACTGTACCAAATATTTAATGAAGAATTAGTAGTGTCAATTCATCTCAAGCTCTTCCAAAGGGGGAAAAAAAAAAGCTGAATAGGAAGGAACACTTTCAAACTCATTTTATAAGGCCAGCATCACCCTAATAACAAAGCCAGCAGGGACATCACAAGAAAACAACAAGCCAATATCACTGTTGAATCCAGATGTAAAAATCCTCAACAAAAACTAAAAAAAACCCTAAATTCCACAGCACAATGTAAGGATCATACAATACACTGTGAGCAAGTGGGATTTATCCCAAGGATGCAAGGATAGTTCAACATATGAAAATCAATTTATATGATATACTCCATTCATAGAAGAGAGGCTAAAAAATCACAAGATCATCTCAACAGATGCAGAAAAAGCATTTGAAAAAATTCAGAATCTTTTCATGATAAAAATTCTCCACAAACTAGGAATAGATGGAAAGAACTTCAAAATAGTAAAGACCAAATGAATATAAAAAACTAGAGCTAATATCATACTTAAGAGTGAAAAACTGCATGCTTTTTCTCTAAGATCAGAAACAAGTCAAGGATGTCTATGTTGACCACTCCTAATCAACATAGTACTTAATGTCCTGGCCAGAGCAGTGAGTTAAGAAGAAAGAAATAAAAGGCATCCAAATTGGACAGGAAGAAATAAAACTGTCCTTGTTAACGGTTAATATGACCTCATATACAGAAAACCGTAAAGACTCCATCACAAAACTGTTTAAACCAGTAACAATTTCAGTAAAATTGCAGGATACAAAATCAACATACAAATACTACTTATATTTCTAGACACTAAGAATAAACTATTTGAAAAGCGTCTGAGGAATTTACATCTGGTGCATTTACAATGCACCAAAAAGAATAAAACACTTGGAGACAAACATAACTAAGGAGTGTGAAAGAATTGTATATTGAAAACTACAAAATACTGATCAAATTAAACGAGATACAAATGTAAAGACATCATGTTCAAGGATAAGAGGACTTAATTTGGTTAACATGACCATATTATACAAAGCAATCAACAGATTCGATGCAATCCTTACCAAAAGCCCAAAGGCATTTTAAAAAACAAAAGTAGAAATAACAATTTTATAATTTATGTTGAGCCACCAAAGACAACAACTAAGTGAATGAATCCCGGGAAAGAAGAATAGAGCTGGAGGCATTACACTTCCTGATTTAATACATTACAAAGCTGCAGTAATCACAACAGTATGGTGCCAGCATAAAGAAAGACACAGACCTCAATGGAATAGAATACAGAACTCAGAAGTAAATCCATGCTTATACAAGTCAACTGATCTTTGAGAAGGGCGCCAAGAATGCATGAGGGAATGGATAGTCTTTCAACAAATGGTATTGGGAAAACTGTATATCCCTGTAGAAAATAATAAAATTGGACCCTTATCTTACACCATACACAGAAATCAGCCTCAATGGATTAAAGATTTAAATGTAAGATCTGAAAGAGCAAAATTCCTAGAAGAAAATATAAATAGGGGAAAGCACTCATGATGCTAGTCTTGGCAATGATCTCATGGATTTGGTACCAAAAGCACAGGTAACAAGACCAAAACTAAACAAGTGGGACTATTTGAGACGAAAAGCTTCTGTATAGTGAAGGGAACAATAAAATAAGTGAAAAGGCAACCTACAGAATGGGAGAAAACCTTTGCAAACCATATATTTGATAAAGGGTTAATCTTCAAAATACATAAGGAACTCCTACAATTCAATAGCAATCAAACACGCAAAAAAGCAAAACAACCCTCCCCCCCCATAACTCAATTAGAACATGGGCCAAAGGCTTGAAAAGACATTTCTCTTAAGAAGATATACACATAGGCTATAGGTATGTGAAAAAATGTTTAACATCACTAATCAACAAGGAAATGTAAATCAGAACTACAATTGCTCTCATTAAGGTGGCCACTATCAAAACTCAGAAAATAACAAGTGTTGATGAGGATGTGGAGAAACTGGAACGCTGTGGACTGTTGATGGGAATGGAAATTGATATAGCCACTACAAAGAACAGTATGAAGGTTTCTCAAAAACTTAAAAACAGAGTGGCGCCTGGGTGACTCAATCGGTTATGCATCTGACTCGATCTCTGCTCAGGTCATGATCTCACAGTTCAAGAGTTCAAGCTGTGCATTGGTCTCTGTGCTGATGATGCTGAGGCTGCTTGGGATTCTGTCTCTCCTTCTTTCTGCCCCTCACCTGCTTGTGCTCTCTCTCTCTCAAAATAAATAAACTAAAAAAAAAATTAAAAATAGAATTACCATGTGATCCAGCATTCCGCTTCTGGACATATATTCAAGAGAACTGAAAACAAGATCTTGAAGGGAAACTTGCATCCATGTTCAACACAGCATAATTCACAACTGACAAGAGGTGGAAGCAACCAAAATGTGCTTTGGCACATGAATGGATAAAGACAATGTGTACATGCACACAATGGAATAGTATTCATCCTTAAAAAAAGAAGGAAATCCTGTCATATGTTACAACATGAAGGAGCTTTGGGGACATTATGCTAAGTGAAATAACTAAATCACAAAAAGATAAATACTAAATCCCTCCACTTATATGGGGTCTCTAAAGTATTCAAACTCTTATAAACAGTAAGCAGAACGGTGGTTGTCAAGGAAAGTGGGGAGGAAGAAAAGATGAACTGTTCAACGGCTATAGAGTTTTGTTTTGCAAGACAAAAAAATGTGGACTTTCATTTAATTCAGCAAATATAAGCTCTTTGTGAGAACTGCTGAGAGTGTCCCGAATAGTGGCTTATACGAGTTGTACAACTGATGCTCAACTATAGTTCAACCAAACTGTGCAAGTTGCCAAAATGGAAGAAGTAATTTAGTGACGAATCTATAGACTAATGTTTCTCAGCACTTAAAAATGTGTTGCCTTTTTCAGCCCCTAATTTCTTACTTTCTTTTGATATTATTTGGATTTTCAAAATAAATGATATAGTGCGAATAAAAATACATATACAATGGTGATTTTTAAAAAAATCATTGTCATACCAGACACCTGCCCTCTGTCCCTGATTCTGAAACACTCCCCCAGCTAGTATATTCTCAGGCTTGGAATTGCTGCTGGAATCTAAAGAAAAGAAGGGAAATAAAGGCACATATGCTTGTTNCACTGAGCCCAGACATAGTATTTGAACTCTTCTCAAGACAGCCCTCCACATAGTCACATTGATGGACTGGAGGTGGCATGTCAGATGAGGTCAACTTTCCATTCTTGGTTTAGGGTGTAATTTCCAGGTACATGAATGTACATGGAAGGGTCTGCCAATCAAAATAACATGCATACCAATATAGCACACAGCACATTCAGTCTCTGAAAGGAGGAGCCACTTGCCTAACTGCATCTACTCGGGGCACTTAAAAAGTCTACTTGGTCTAAGCATCTGCATACATACATACACACACACACATACACACACACACACATTATATATGTTGCATATATAACAACAGGAATATTCTAGACTTTGGAAGTAGCTTTAAAAGATAACAGAATTATATTTGGAAGACATATACAAAATAATGTGAACTCTTTAACATTTACCACATACATCCATGTATTTCAACATATAAAGAGCATACAATGGAATCATTTGCTTTCGGCCTTTGATTCTCTCCCAGAATGGTCCTGCAATGACGGAGCCCAAGGGGAAGGACGTGGAACAGCACCCATGTGCATGTGTTCCACAATGACTGTGTGCCATGGGCCAAGTATACTGAACAACAGTTTCTTTCATTAAGGCTCAAAAGTTTTTTGGGGGTGCCTGGGTGGCTCAGTAGGTAAAGCGTCCAACTCTCGGTTTTGGCTCAGGTCATGATCTCACGGCTTCGTGTGTTAGAGCCCCGCACTGGGCTCTGCACTGATAATAAAGAGACTGCTTGGGATTCTCTGTCTCTCCCTCTCTCTCTATAACTCTTCCATTCATACTGTCCATCTCTCTCAAAAAATAACCTTAAAACCAAAAAAAAAAAAATAGTGTTTTGTTTATTCTTTGCTAGGAAGAAGCATTTCCATCTTTTGCATCTGAGAATCCTTTGTCTGTGGTCTAACAACAACAATTTTCTAACCTATATTAACAGGAAGCTTTTAAAAATCATTGCACTGGGTATGTTATGTATGTGGGGGTGGGGTGATGGTGGTATTAGGCTGAGAAGGGGCCAAGTGCAGAGAGAAAATGCACATTAAAACTTATTCTTTTAGGGGCGCCTGGGTGGCTTAGTCGGTTAAGCGGCCGACTTTCGCTTAGGTCGCGATCTCGCAGTTTGTGGGTTTGAGCCCCGCCTCGGGCTCTGTGCTGACTGCCAGCTTAGAGCCTGGAGCCTATTTCGGAGTCTGTGTCTCCCTCTCTCTCTGACCCTCCCCTGCTCACGCGCTCTCTCTCTCTCTCTCTCTCTCTCCTAGAAATAAATTTAAAAAATGTTAAAAAAACTTATTCTTTTATTTAATTCAACACGTGTTACTGAGCAACTGCTATGTGTCATGTACTTTATAGACTCTAGGAATAAAGCAGTAAATAAAACAAAGTTCCTACCCTTCCTGTACTTGAAATTTTTGTCTGAGGAGATAAAATTGAACCCATAAGCAAGTAAAATACACTGTATATTTGTGCAGGATGAGGGCTATTTAGAAAAATAAGACAGTGTGAGAGGGTAGGTTATGTCCCAGTAGCAGTTACTATTTGTTATAGAAAGGTTCCAGAATGCATCAGTGATGGCATTCAAGTGGAGGCCTGAAGGGAGAGAGGGTATGAGCCTTGTGGGTGGTTACCTGAGGGAAGAGCTTTGCAAGCAGAAGCCATGGGCTGGAGCAAGTTTAGCTTGTTTGAGGAAGGCTAGGAGGCCATCTGGACTTTGAATTGAGGGAAGGGAAAGAGAGGGGAGAGAAGGTCCTAGAGTTTATAGAAAGGTGGAACTGTTGGCCCATAGGTCATCCTAACATTTCAATTTTCTCTGAGAAGGTTGAGAAGGTTTTTCATGTTCAGGAGAGGAATGGCATGGCTGTAGTTCTGTGTTAAAAGGGACCCTCTGGCTGTTACCTCAGTGAATCATCTGGCCATGAAAAGCCTTTAAGTGACCTTTAACTCCACCGTGCTGGTACAAGTTGCCCTTTGGGAGCCTTTCTGGGTTTATTTTGGGGGCATGCAGGGATAATGGGAATGAGATCTAGCTGATGCACTCTGGCACTGAACTTTTCTGGCTCTCCTGCTAGGGGAGACCTGTGTGTTTCTTGAGAGATCTGTATAGATATCATAGTTCGCTCAGAAACACCAAATGTGTCTGCCTGAAGTCATTGTTGAATCATTAGAGCACCTATGTCAACCAACTTGCTGGGGTTGTGAACAAAATTCCAGAGCACTCTCCTTCCATTATCTGTACTTGGCCACTAGCCATTTCCAGTAGCAAGGGCCTCCTGTGTCTGGCTGTCAGGATAACTGTCCCGAATGGAAGTCTGTGTTGAATAGCACTTCGCATGGCCCAACAACCAACCACCCTAAAACAATAACAAGGTCTATGGGCTCTGAGTTAGCTTGTGGAATTTTCAAAGGTTCTGCCCTGTTCATCTGTCATGGAGCAAAATCTGCCTGGCTACTCTGGAAAAGATACTTCCCCCTGCTTCACACTGGCTTTCTTGTGAGAAATATGCCTCTGACTTTGAAGTTGGTCATTGACAGTGCACTTTTTGGGAGAGGTCAGCGTTCCTCACATGTTCCCTTGAAATCTAAGGTCAGAAAAGACCAGAAAAGGAGATTCTATATTGCAGATCCTGTATTTGAGCTGACTTCCTCATCCAGCTATACAGTCATGCTTAAAAAGTCAGCTGTTAAAATGTACACAATCGTATATTGTACAGAATCCTCAAAACAACACAATGGTACATTGTATAGAATCATTGATACATTGTACAGAATCATCTGTGACCTGTCTCAAGGCTTCGGATTCACAAAAATATAGCTCAATCTGACAGACTTCTAAATTTCAACAATGAGACCCTCTGGTTTTCATATATATATATAGAGAGAGAGAGTATATATATAGCATATACTCTACAGACTGAGACATGCAGAGCTCAGCATCAACCGTGTTCTCCTCTTTCCTGCTGCATACACCTTTCCATCACCTTTTCAATTTAACTGAAGATGGAAGACAGAGAGAGAGACAGAGAGAGAGAGAGAGAAACTGCCTGAAACTGCCAGACTTTTAAAATGGGAAGCGCCCTTGAAGATTAAAAGGAAAGAGATAAGCCAAGACTTGTTACTGCTATAATTTCACTGAGGGTAGGTGTCGTGTGTGTGTGTGTGTGTGTGTGTGTGTGTGTGATTCATTTGGTTGTTGTGCAAGCTTGGCATTATGGAAGAAAAATAGAATGTCAATAAATTCTACTTTGACCATCTATTCAATGAGTTATTTCCTAGTAGGAGGAAAAAAATGAAGCTGGTGAGGCAGTCTAAAAGGAGTCCGTGTAAATGACTTGTAACTAAGGGGATATGACCCTCTGCATAATTCATAATCATTAGTCTAAGTGACATTTGGGCAGTCACTCTGCCAGGGAGTTCTAATATGGTGCGGCTGAAACCCAAACAGTCCACTCAGCAGCAAGCTCCGTGAGATCGGGTTTCTCTGCAAGACAACTCCCTGAAAGGCTAGATTTGGGCAGCACTTTTTTTTTTTTTTTTTAATCGGAAGATGCTGGCTCAGCTTCATCGTGTGTGCAATTTAAGGGTTGCTCAAGTGATTCTTTAAAACTGCATAAAAGCATTTCTGCTGTGCCTGGGAGACAGTATTGCTATAATGTTCTGTGCATACATCTGCATGATTTCTCAGAGCTAATTCAAATTTAATGCATTGGTAATTCCTTTTCTGCCGAAGCCACCCAGCAGTAATCTGAAGGTTACAGAATGATCTTCCAGCTCAAATAACACTTTTAGACCAGGATAAATGGAGAGGCAGGAATATAATGGGCAGAATTAGGCTTGCGATGAGACATTCCACCCTCATTACCACTCTGAGTGAGGCTGACCAGAGTTTACAATGTTTTTAGAAGGACGGTCGTAATAGAGTTTTAACAAAACTTAAAGTCAAGCTATAGTGGTCTTTTATCAGAGATGGTGTAATAACCAAAATGACAGCATATGAACAACTTAGAAAATATTTCCCTAACAACTGGAAAGACGGTTCTCAGGGTAAAATTAAAGCTTTGATTAAAACACTTAGAAGAAACCAATTCACAAATTTATGGGGCATCAGAGAATAATAATTCAGTTCGGATGTCATAAAAATATTGACATCTAATTACAGTCCATATGAGTAATAAAATGAATAAAGTGGGGAGTGTTTTTTAAATTTTTAATAAACTTTTAAATTTTATGATAAAATTAGATTTTTATAGAAAAATTATTAAGATAGCACAGTGTTCCCAGAGGCCACAGGCCCAGTTTCCTCACTTATTAATGTTTCACATTACTGTGGTACATTTGTCATAATGGATGAACCAATATTAAGACATTATTATTAATTAAAGCCCACACTGCATTCAGATTTCCTCAGTTTCTACCTACTGCCCTTTTTCCTGTTCCAAGATTCCTATCCAGGACATCACACGATAGTTAGTTGTAATGTTGCCTTAGATTCCTTTCACCTGGGACAGTTTCTGAGTCTGTCCTTGTTTTTGATGACCTTGACAGTTTGGAGGGGTACTCAACAGGCGTTTTGTAGAACGTCCCTGAATTGGGACTTGCCTGATGTTTTGCTCATGATTAGGGTTATACAGGCTTTTGAAAAGACCACAGAGCATAAGTTCCATTCTTAACACATTATATCAAGGGTACACACTATCAACATGACTTAGCACTGCTGTTGTTAACCTTGATCATCTGGCTGAGGTAGTGTTTGCCAGGTTGATCTTTCTTCCCCTTTTCTATACTGTATCCTTCGGGAAGTGATTGCTACAGGCAGCCTGCACCTAAGGAGTGGGGAGTTACACAGGTAACACCTACCTGAATTATTTGGAGTTGTTCTTCAGAGGAAATTTGTCTATTCTCTCCCATTTATTTGTTCAATCAATTATTGTAATTATTATCAATATATTAATATGGATTCATGGATGTTTATTTTATGTTTTGAATTATAATCCAATACTATTTTATTTGATCATTCAATGCATTACACTTTTGGCCATCTGGAACTTTTTCAGTTGGCCTCTATGTCCCTTTGATGTAGAGGGTTTGTATTTTATTTTATTATTATTTTTTTCTTGTTTGTTTCCTTTATTGAGCACTTTCTTACTTCTGGCACTTACAAGATGCTCCAACCTCATCTCGTACATTTCCTGTTAAAATTCTAGAATCAGTAATTTCTCCAAGGCACCTCGTTCTCTTTAATGTAGAACAGAATTAGAAAACAAAATCTGGGTGCTAGCTACGTCCTCTCTGCTGAAAAAACAAGGAAGCACACACATGTATACTAACTCGTGTATGTTAATATATCTATAAATGTTTCTGTATGTAAGCATTTGTGTTTGCATGAAGTGTAACATGAGTTCATAGTGAGTTCTCCCAACCTAACATTCATCAATCACTGTAGATTCTTCCTTTGCTTATCTATAGCCTCCCTCTCCAAAGGTAAGAAACTTGGCTAATTTAGGAGTATTTTTACCACTTCCTTTGCGATCTAGAGATGAGTTCATAACTCAAAGTCTTTTCTATCTGGTATCTGATCCTATCCTATTGGGTATAGAATGCCTTTCCACTTCCGACTCAATACAATGACATTACTCAAAAGTATAAAGGCAATGAGCTCATTGGCAATTTTCTGAAGTGAATTCAGGCCAAGGACTGAATAGAGTCTTATCCTTAAATGTGATTCCCTCAAGGCTTAAAAAATTGTGAAAGAGATTGCACGGCCATTTCTTACTCTATGGCAGTTAAACAAAAGCGTTTGGCTTCAAGTGTTGTCAAACTAGTAAACTTCATAGGATTAAAATCACTAAAAGCTGTTCTTCCCTGAAACCAAGTATTAGTCATTGGCAGATGTTATCTGTTAGTAAAAGGATTGCAACCAATAAATGCTGGGGGTCAAGGCCCTACTTAATACAAAAACCTGACATCATCTGTGTCACTTACAAATCTGGTATTAATTATTTGATAAGCTTGGGGCTGATTTTGTAACACAGACGTTTTGTTGTATGAATGGTGAATGTCAAGGATGACTTATTACTCTGAACACATTTAAAAGGAAGGCTAATATGATTTCGTATAGGAAAGACCCAATGGCAGCTGCACCAGAGAGTCAATTACACTGTTGTGTGCACTGCATAAGACTGAGGTCCCAGTGCCAGAGAGAAAGAACAAGGCACATGAGTATCTCCACAGCGATGATGTTTTGGCTTCTCTAAATTTTGGATTACAAATCTAGGGAAAGAAAAAAAACAGAGGAAAGGGAGGATTCCTGCTCAGCAATCCGAAAGCAGGGTCTTTTAGTCCCTAAAATGAATTCATGAGGTTTCAGTCCACACGACAACCCTCTAATAGAGTAGCAAGTTGAGATGACATGAAGAAGGCTGTCAGCATTATCATTTAACACAGCTGGATTTTCTATCCTAACAACATCATGAAGAGAAAGCTCAGAACATAAGTTGTATAATTCATTGCTTTGTTTGTTTGTTTTTTGAGAATACGAGATATGTTGAATGTGGCTCATTATGCAAAAGCCAAATCAACACAGAACCCATAACCAAATTTTATGAGACCGAGTACACGGTATGACATAATAGGTATTTCCTTCAAGTTCAGTTGATACTGTGGTTATTTATCCCCTAAAGAGGAGCAATCTTTGAACTAAAAGGAGGGCAAACTGAAGGCAAGCATGTGGTCCCTGAGTAGATCTTCTCTGCCAATCTGCAAACACAGAGGTTTATAAAAGGAAATGATGTCTCTGGCAGAAACAATCCATTTCTGCTCCTGGTTGATCTGTTCTCCGAAAACTCTAAATTATGCATATCCTTTATTGACAATTTTTTAAAGAATATTGTTCCTAAGAACGCAGTTTTGTTTCTAGTAGAGTCACGTCTCACATAGGCAAACTGGCACCTGTTTTTTGGAACATAAATACATGTCCCACAGTGGTGGTGGTGGTGGTGGGGGGGTGCGTCGAGGAGGCAGGAGGTTAACAGGATGCATCCAAAGCTTCATAAGAAATGCTGAGGTTCAGTCTGCCTCTGAGACCTGGTGTTAGAATGAGGTCACGTGCATGATTAGAGAGGGACATATAAAGGCCAGAACTTGCTGTTCTACCTGATTCTGTGACACGTGGTACAGCAAGGCACATTCAGCGAATTAGCTGCTATGGGACTCTAGTGTCCCTTTGGAGACACTGCTTAGTCTTTCTGGGTTTCTGTTACCACAGTGATGACTAAGTAAGGGCCCATACTGTGCTGGAGACGCAGGCTGTGATAAAGGCTTGAAAATAAAAATGACATCAAAGTTAACCACTGTTTCTGATCTAGCTCCTTTCATAACTAGTTCAACTGATGTGGCCGATTTAATCAGAAGAAAGGGCTATTTGTTGAGAAATCCTTGATAAACATACTGATTTCATCGAATTTACGTGGCTAAATGCAAATAGCAGCACTACCCCTCCCCCTGCCCTAACCCCCACCCTCAGTCTTGGTAGTCCATGTGTGAAAGCTTTCCTTCTGAGCTTTCTTGGGTAGGGCACAACTAAAGCCTGAAGGCCTGGCTCCCCATCCAAAGAGTTTTTATTCCATATCCTTCAAGAGTCAATTTAATAGAGTAATTAAGAGCATAAGTCAAAAACAATAAAATGAAATGGGAAGAGTAATAAAATATAAATTGGTCATTTCCCTTTCCATTTTATCAACCAGATTTTACCAAGACTTCACTTTTAAAGGCACAATAATTTTCAGTCCCAAGATAACATCCAGATCTATTAGTATGGTATAAAAGTGTCTTCAAAGTCTGTGTGCAAAGATGGCTAGACATATTATGAAAAGGTGCCCAATCTTTCTCTTTTTAAGAGATAGAGAAATAAAATAATCCAGATGTGAAATTTCACCTATTTCATTAGTAAATTTAAAAGGCTTCATGATATCCAAAGCAGCCAGGTGTGGGAAGAAGAATACACTTGATAAACTGTTCAGGGAAGCAAAACTTTTTGGAAAGATTCTGAAGAGTCATTTGGCCAAGATATTTATCCATCAAGATATTGATGTAAATATCTATTAATGGATGTAAATTGATATTGATGTAAATATTACACTGTAATAATAGCAAAAACCCAGAAAGCTATGCAAACAAGTTATCAATCAATCAGTTAAGTTGTTTCAACTCAATAGCGGAATGTTATGCAGCTGATAAAAATACTCAGATCTGTATATGTTGCCATGGGTGAGTCCCACAAATATGTCATAATTCCCCCCAAACCATCAAGATGTAGAAGAGCACGTGGAGTATAACTTATCCTATTTAAAAATTCAAAGTGTTCAAAATACGCTTTCCTTAAAGGAAACTCAAGACCCTATTAATAGTAATTCTCTTTGGAGAGAGACACTGGAAAAGAGAAAGTAGGGGCTTTTACTTCCTTTTTGCCGTTTTAGGTATGGTTTCAAAAAATCCATATACATTTGTGATTTTACTTAGACACTTGTTAACAGGTTAGTTGAATACTGAGATTATGATTGCTTTTCTCTTTTGCTTGCTTAGTCTTATTTTAGTATACGTAGAATTTTGTAGCACTTGCTATTTAAAATTTGGATCAGGAGAACCTGGGTGGCTCAGTCGGTTAAGTCTCCAACTTTGGCTCAGATCATGATCTCGTGGTTCATGAGTTCGAGCACCGCATTGGGCTCTGTGCTGACAGCTCAGAGCCTGGAGCCTGCTTCAGACTCTGTGTCTCCCTTTCTCTCTGCTCGTCCCCTGCTTGCCCACTTTCTCTCTCAAAAATAAACATTAAAAAACTGAAAAAATTAAATCAAATTTGGATCAAATAAAGCCTGTGTCTTTTTACCTCCATTCTCCACTCCCATAAACTTGACTTGCTATTTTTAAAACGGGTCATATATCTTCATTTCTTTGCATATAATGCTTTCTCCTGGAAATACTTTCTTCCCTCTTTGTGAACCTGGCAAATGCCCCTCCATCATTTCATACCAACTCAAATATTTGACGTCTGTTTGGATCTTGGTATATATATTGCTTTACCTAGTGCTGACCAAATGTTACTTAACATTAATATCTTTTCCTAAAATGTTCTAAGTATTATGGCTATATTTCAAAATATGCTCACTACTAAGAGGTAGAGAATGAGGTTCTCTTATAAGATGCTATTGGTGAAGTTTGTAAGAGCGTTGGTTTCCGTAATGCATCTGTGAGACTCTGAATCTAAAGACACTGGATAGCAATAGCTTAATGACGCTCATGTCCTTGTTTCTGCCTTACAGGGACATCTAGCTTCACCCCAAATCCTCATGTCCAATGTCCCCCATGTGAAATACCTCTCCCTGCTTTTAATGGACATTAAAAATGCCAGCTAGGGCTCAGATTTTGTTGTTGTTGTTGTTGTTGTTGTTGTTGTTGTTGTTAAACCCGCAGGGCAGAGGTAGCAGCAGAACTAAGGCAGAAGTAATGGAGAGTGCTGCGTGAGAAATTTACATTATTATCTGTAAGTAGATTGGTTTACTTACTCTGCACACCAGCTCTATCCCTTGATAATCACCTTCACACTTAGTTGCACTTCAGAGCTTGTTTACCGTGTTGCAATGATGTTTATTCCCTGAGTTTATTTGATGTCGGCCATTTGAAAACATTATCATTTAAATTGGTTCCTGTAACTAATGAGCATATGTTTCATATGTGTTTCAGAGGAATGAGCCCGTGGAAGTATCAGTGTGTGAGGGCTGTTTCTGTAGGTAGTCATTTTAGCTGCAGTATAATGTCAAATTTTAAACTATGTGGGTGCTCAGTGGGGAGAACTGGCATGAAACGATAACAGAATTTTATAAGAACTAAAGGAAAAAAAACCCCAAATTGAAACCAAAGCTGAGATCATTTATAAGCTAACTTAAGAGAAATCCTGAATGCAAAATGCTTAAAACTTGCTTTGGGACATTGTGAATCTATTGAATGACATAAGTATTCCCTTCAAACTTGCTGGAGGGAGATGACAAGAATGTCAAATTCCTCTCTACAACGGCAGATTGCTGTCGTGGGTTACACTGAGTGCAAGCGTGCAGAATATAGTTGTCTGTAATGACATTGTGGAGGCCAATGCTTGGTACGCAAATCAATCCCCCTCCACTCTGAGAACTTGAAATAACTTTACTGGCAGCAAAGAGAAAGAGAAAGGTAATTAGGAATGAGGTGTAGGAATCTGAAACAGAATTAAAAAAAAATCAAGTGACAATGAGCCACTCAGTATCTCTCCAATGATCTTCTGGAGGAGACATCTTCCTATTTCTCTGGACAATCACGTTCTCCCTTGGACTCCACTCAGTGTTTTGCATAAGGCTGACTTCTTCCTTGACCAGGGATAGGCAGGTATGGGGGGTTCCCCATTCAGAATTTTGTGTTCTGTTGGCCACAGACACTTGCTCAGCGATTGGTGTGTGACCCTGTCAGAGGGTCAATAAAATCCAAAATATCTGGCAGAGATTTCTGAGAGAAACATGTGCCCATTTTCCTCTAGACTGGGACCTAGGATAGTAGAGTTCTGACAGGCAAAAGACACAAGAGTTGAGCTAAGATCTGAATGAAGAAGGATCAGGTCTTAAGGCACTAATACAAAGCTTGATGTAGCCAGGACTTTTTAGTAACAGACCCAACAACTTGACTTTTTGCCCATCAGGGTTTAGCTTGGGTTTTTCTGTGTCTTGCAATGAAAAGAATTCTGATACACTATATAACATTTAGATCAATGTTTCATTTAAAAATGGAAATAATTAAAGGGTCATGGTCTTCAAAACACTGAACCAGATCACTCCCTAAGGTTCGTTGCTTTACTAAGGAGAAGTGAACCTAGAATCCAATTCTAATGTCCATGGACCCTAAAAGAAGAGGTTAGACTAGAGCTGCAAACAATACAGCTGGCATCACTACTGTTTTTCATCACCCTTTCAGTTTTGGATAGTATTTTCATTATCTATACATACGTATAATTAAAATGTCAATTGGACTCCTTTTGCTGGAGTGAGTGTACCAACTGGCCCTTCACTAAAGCAGCAAGAATTTAACACTTTAAACAGTTTTTTGAAACAAATGAAAAGCTTTCGTTTTCTTTTTTGGTCAAAGGGCTACAAAATCTCATATGATATTATTAGCATTTTTTTTTCATCTCTGTTGTAAACATGTACTATATTTGAATGATTCCCTGGCAAATATTCATGACTGTAAAATACATTAAATAGAATGTACACTTAATGAAAGCACATCATTTTTCATGATACAATAAACTTTGCAAGCATTTGCTACCAAAAAAAACCCCACCAAAATTCATAAACCTTAGTTTGGGAAGTGGATTTTCATTAATAGCTTCTAAATGCTACTCTAGAAAGATGGCCATCCTAGACAGAGAGATAGTTATGCACAGGAGATGCTACAGAATGAATATTGGTGCCCCCCTCCCTAATTCATTATGTACATAGGTTGCCTATGTACACACGGGGATACCATTTCTAAAAAGCTCAAAGGTTAGCAAAGCTAAGCAACGTACTGTTTAGCAATATGTAGAAATGAGCTACAATTCTTTTTAAAAAGGAAAGGAAAAAGCAAAGGCAACAAAAGCAAAAATAAACTAGTGGGACTAGATCAAATAAAAAAGCTGCTGCACAGAAAAGGAAATTAATAAAAATGCAACCGACTGAATGGGAGAAAATAGTTGCAAATCATATATCCAATAAGGGGTTAATATCCAAAATACAAAGAAACTCACACAATCCAAAAGAAAACAACAACAGTGAATCAACCCAATTAAAACAATGAGCTGGTAATCTGAGGAGACATTTTTCTCAAGAAGACACACAGATGGCCAACAGGTACATGAAAAAATGCTCAGCATCACTTATCATCACGGATATGCAGATCAAAGCCACAGTGGGCTATTGCCTCACACCTGCCAGAATAACTACGATGAAGAACATAGGAAATAACAAGTGTTGGTGAGAATGTGGAAAAAGAGAACCCTCGTGCACTATTGGTAGGAATGTAAATCGATGCAGCCACTGTGGAAAACAGCATGGAGGTTGCTCAAAAAAGAAAAATAAAACTGTAATATGATCCGCCAATTCCACTTCTGAGTATTTATTCAAAGAAAACAGAAACATTAATTCCATGAGATATATGCATCCCCATGCTCAGTACGCCATTAATTACAATAGCCAAGATATGGAAAGATATGGCCTACGTGTCCACCAAGAGATGAATGGATAAAGATGTGGCATATATACACAATAAAATATTATTCAGCCATAAAATGGAAGGAAATCTTGTCATTTGTCCAACATGGATGAATGGTGAGGGCATTCTGCTAAGTGAAATAAGGCAGAGAAGAACAATTCCTGCCTGATCTCACTTAGATATGAAATCTAAAAAAGAAAACAAAACAAAACACCAAGTGTACAGATACAGAGAATAGATTGATGGTGGCAAGAAATAGGGAATGGGGGTGAGTAAAATGGGTGAAGGAAGTCAAAAGTACAGATTTCTAGTTATGACATAAGTCATGCAGATATATGTATAGCATAATGACTATAGTTAGACATACTGTATTGCATCACTGAACATTGCTAAGAGAGTAAATCTTACAAGGTCTCATCAAAAGAAGAACATTTGTAACTATGTATAATAATGGATGTTAACTAGGCTTAGTGTGGTGATCTTTTCATAAATATATGCAAATATTGAGTCATTATGTTATATACCTGAAACTAATTTAACAATTATACTTCAATTAAAAAAGAGCAAGCAGGGTGCCTGGGTAACTTTGTCAGCTGAGCGTCCGAATCTGGCTCAGGTCATGATCTCATGGTTCATGAGTTCGAGCCTTGGGTCCGGCTCTGTGTTGATAGCTCAGAGCCTGGCAACTTTTTCAGACACTGTGTCTCCCTCTCTCTCTGCCCCTCACTCACTTGTGCACTCATGCGCGCACTCTCTCTCTCAAAAATAAACATTAAAAATTATTTAAAAAATAAGCAAAAACCAAGCAAAGAAGTGATAAAGCCAAATTCAGGATGATAGTTACCTATTTTGGGGCAGGGACTTGGCAAGGGCATGGTGATGGAGCAGAGAACTAGCTCCCCATGGGTGTGGTGATGTTAGCAACATTGTAGGTCTTAGGTTTGCTGGTGTTTATTTTAATTTTATGCTCTGTAGTAAATATTTTAGTTTCTTTTTTTAAATGTTTTACTTATTTCTGAGAGAGAGAGAGACAGCATCAGCAGGGGAGGGTCAGAGACAGAGGGAGACACAGAATCTGAAGCAGGCTCCAGGCTCTGAGCTAGCTGTCAGCACAGAGCCCGACGTGGGGCTCGAACCCACGAACCATGAGATCATGACCTGAGCCGAAGTCGGACACCTAACCGAATGAGCCATCCAGGTGCCCCTATTTTAGTTTCATACATTCCTTTGTTATGTATCAAATATTGCATGATAAAAAAAAAATCAAAGACACCTGGCTAGCAATGTATAGCTATACTCAAGGCATAGCTATATACTCAATGTATGTGTGTATATAAACCTTTGAGTACATAAAACTACTAGTTAAGTCATTAATTGCTGATGTACAAATTATTATTTGATAGGAAAAATTCTGTCCTACCATTCAAAATGTATTAAAACTCAGGGTTTAAATAGACAGAATCTCAAATGCAGGGTTATCTTTAACACCTTAAATGCTTCTCTTCCTAGGTTTTGAGATATACCAAACTAATGGCAAAAAGCTAATATTGGTAAAGTATAGAAGAAAACTCAGTAGCCACTTTTTCTTCCTAAAGTTTACTTAAACTGTGAACTTTGTCTTCTTTGCCAGGCATGATCTTGTCTCCCTCTTTTTTTTTTTTTGCTAAGGAATTATTTTCTTAAGCAGAGTAATATACTGGTAAAGAAAAAAGGCTTCCAATCAGCCAATCCATGCTTCCAAAAATTTCTTTGTCACTTCCTGGTTGTATGATTCTGTGGCAAGTTACTTATCCTCTTTAAACTTCCCTTTCCTGATCTCTAAAATGAGGTTAGTAATAGTACCTACCTTGCTGAGCCATGAAGATTAAGTGAAACAAATGACTATAATAAAAACAAATGTCTATAATAAACTCGGTCTCAGGCCTGGTAGCTAGTAAACATTCAACAGATTTTAATTATTATAATTATTATGCCAGCAAGCCTGTGGTAGTTAAAGCTGGTAAAGAATTACTCTTAGATACGAGAGGGGAAAAAAAAATCACTTGCCTTCCAAAGGTTAAGACCTCACATGCACAGTTAGATTTGAATTCTCTAAAGTATTTGAAAAGAGCCAACGATCCACATGGCTGGGTTTCCTGTCTCAGTGTACAGCACTTCCCTTCAAGTTCGTGGTGGGTCCATGCAGGAAGACCACAGCATTTCATAAATCTAGTAACAAGCCTATTCATACTTATTTTTCATGATTCAGGACACATGACAGCTTAAACAAAGAACTGGGAACAACAGAACTCTACAGTACTTTGAAATTCTAGGCCAGTCCCTAACATCTACTCTATGAAAGTACCTGGATGCCTGATTGGCTCAGGTGGTTAGGCGTCCAACTCTTGATTTCTCCTCAAGTCATGATCTCATGATTCATGAGCTATAGCCCCACGTTGGACCCTGTGAGGTCAAGAGCAGAGCCTGCTTGGGATTCTCTCTGCCCCTCCCCCACTTGTGCTCTCAAAATAAAATAAACTGAAGACAAAATAAACAGAACAAAAGAAAGCAACAACATCAAAACCGATATTCTGGATTTACAGTCTTCTGCAGTATTGAAACCAGTTCTATGCCGCTAATTAAAAGCAGAAATGAGACATAAACTGTGGATATTTGGGTAAAAGCAACACTCCATTCAACACGTTGCCATGTGCCTGTGCAGCCCAGGCCCGGACCTAATTGCAGCAAACCGTGTCCAGATCACGTGCACTCATAGTTTCCTTTGTGCCGTGAAGGTCTATTTGTAGTCTTGTGGAGTGACAAAATAAAAATTTATTTGATCCTCTTTACTAAGGGTAATTATGAAACAAACTGAAGTACCTGTGAAGTTCAGGAAAGTTCATCCAAACTTCTCTATGTTATACTTCCTGTTCCTTTCTGACTCTCACAAGGGCTTAGTTCCAGGCAGACTCAATGATGTAACACGAACGGCTTTGTTCTAATTTCCAGCTGGATAAGTCACAGAGTGTGGTACGATTTGGTAGAGCAGATTTCAGCGTGATTTACAGCGTGAAATCTACCTCAAAGAGGATCATAAAAGCAAAGTTGCCAGATGATTGATTCAGAATTAAGCTGGGGTTTCATGTTTTGTCACTTTTGGGTTGCTAGTTAAAAATAGGTTTCTCTTTCCCATTTTCACAAACTGCATGAAAGTCTGTGATTTCTCTGTGGTTTCCTGACTGCAAGACGTCCATCTGTTTGGCTTTCTTCCTGCTAACTCTGACATTTTGAGCTTTCGCTATTGATTATGTGACTGACTTGGAAAGCGGTCTCAAGGAATCTCAATGTGTGTATGCATTTGTCTAGGTGGCTGTGTGTTTCTGTGTGTGCACATGTGTGTTAACTGATGGACACTGTGAGCAGACAAGGATTATGATGCTTGGTATTCTGTTTTCACTATCTAAATCCTACGGAAGACAACAGGGAAAACCTCAGTAATTTGAAAAGCATGGATCACCACTATCTGGACCAGTTTGGGTTATTTGATGTTTTAATTAAACAACAAGAGGGTATTTATTTGGCTAGGGAATCAGAGTTACTTAGAATGGTGAGCCATTTTGACTAGATTCATACTGACTTAATGAGGTTTTTTCTGTGTGTTTCCCCCAAAGGACAAAACTGAGTGGAAAAGGATTGTTCACAGCCAACATAACTTGTTTCTTTCCCCTCAGCCATCCTGATTCCAATTTCTAATTTTCTTTGCTGTAGTGAGGTCCAAAAAGATCTACACACGGAGCCCACCTTGAACATTTTTCCTCCATTAAGATGGAAGGCCATTCTGTGAACAGTAGCTTCATACTCTGATCTCTAACTGGGTAATCCCAAGAAGGTCCATAAATTTAAGTAGCATGATAGAAATGCCAAGTTAATAACTTGTACGAATCTGGACATCACAGATTTGTATTAAAAAAGTTGTAAATGTGTTTAAATGCATATGTGTTATTATGGGTCCCTTTTTCCTTTCTGAGTCACACAGAAGGCTTATTTAAGCTCCTTAAAGAATTTCTACTTGTGCTTATGTGTCTTCCACTATCCTGAGTGCTCAGGTCTTCCTCTGAAGCAAAAGCATGGAACCCATTCATGTGCTGCCTGGGCCATCGATCCTCAAGCTTAGCCGAGGTGCCAATGCAGATGTGGGCTCCAAAGCATGTGAGGTTATGGGGATAAAGAATGTAGTCCCCCACTGAGATTACATGAGGGTCGGTTCCTGCTTTGAAGTAATCTGTGGTAAATTTCTTTCTATAGTAGCAGGTACTTCTTAAAACTGGGTTCCAAATATCCTGGAGCATGCTGGGTCCACGTGAACTTTCTAATAGTCCCAAGGCTAGAAGGGAGAGCAAGGAATCCTTCTTGAATGTTGAACACTGTGAGGTACTTGTCTCTTCAAGTCCCCCAAACAGTTCTGTGAGGCAAACAGACATCTCACTGATGATGAAGATCATCAAGGGGTTAACTCACCAGCCTGAAGCCAAGGAAGGAACTGAAGGACTGCAATGTGACTCCAAGTCTGATTTCTAATTGGGCTTTTTTCCTACTGCGTCATGTGTGATGAGCCTGGAGGTCTCTTGCTGGGATTGGAGGATACAGTCAGGTCTCAGAATGAAGAGTTGGTTTATGAAAATGAAACTGAAGGTGATGGTTGGTCGTAATCTGTAGGGTGCCTGCCTGCCTGCCTGCCTTCCTTCCTTCCTTCCTTCCTTCCTTTTTTGTGGCAGTAATTATTTTTACTCTATCAAAGTGTTCGAATGCTATCCTATGAACACAGAGGCTCCAAACAAGTTTCCTTAAATTATACTTTTAATAGAATTACAGAAGATGTCGTACGAAGGGGGTGCTTTTCTGACTTGAAAATGAAGGAGGTGCCTGAGCCTCCACACTGAGGCTAAGCAGGATCCCTGCAAGGAACTTTTGTTCTTTATGCCCAGAGGGCTGGTTTTTTAAATTAATCCATAAAAAAGTAAGTAAGCACATATAAACAATGTGTTGCAAATCATACGGCATTTTCTATTAACAAGCTACAATCTATCACGTGATTTTCTCTAGCCTTTTCTTTTACCTCTGGGAGACATTTCAGTTTTGTAGGATATGCTTTTCAATAGAAAGCTAGTTGTTCTCTTCTCCCTCACTCTTCTATACACACACACACACACACACACACACACACACACACTTGATTTCACTTTTAAAAGCCATTCTTGAGTGTGGCGGGAGAACAATGCAGCACAGGGAGCAAGGCCAAATGAGGATAATGACAAGGGACAGAATCAGGTCAGAGAGCTGGATATTAAAACTTGAGAGGCATGAGTTGGACAAACACTTGATAGGTTTTTAAATTATTATTATGGGGCATGAAAAATTCATATAAAGCTACAGTGAGCTTTTTATAATGGACATTTAAATAAGGAAGGCTTGTTTCTGATCAGAAAGTAATATGTAGTTGTGTGGAAGACGTTATCTACAAGGAAGAAAATAAAAATCACCTAATCCCACCATGCTGAGACAAAATTCTCAAATGTAATAAGGATGTGATATATCTTCGAATTGTATTACATCACTGGGAGGCAGAAAAATTAATAAATAAAAGACTAAAAACCCATATATGATTCCTATAGGTTCTGTCCTTGAATGCTTGTAGGAAACCAAGGTGATGAAAAATGTTACACCCCCTACAAATAGATTCAAATTGCATTACTGAAGTCAGAAGTTTTAGCAATCTGTACTATGCCCTTGTTCATTTTTGGGGGTAGACACTGATGAAACTGGAAGTATTTAGGGTACCGAACAGTGTTGGTTCTGGGTACAGTACCCCTGCGCTGTGTTTCACCTGGTTTTCCTATGCTTTGCAGACACTAGAAAGCTCATGTCAGGCAGAAATGTTAAATTTATAATTAATGATGTTTAACTTCTTATGAAAAATGGAATTTATAGTAACTGAAAAGCACAGGAAATATTACAAAAGGAGTCAAACTGTCCATGAGCACTCTGACACTCACATTGATTGGGCAAATACATTTGATTTTAATCCTGGAAAAGTCCTTTCACAATGTATACCTATGTCAAATCATCTTGCGTGCACTTTATTCTACAATTTTATTTGTCTAATTTTATATGTCAATAAAGCTGGGGGAGGGGGAGAAGAAAAAGAAGTCCATATTCTAACCCCTGGAGCCTGGTGATATCTTACGCACAGGAAAAGACACTTTCAGGATATGACTGAAGTTCCAGATCTTGAAATGCGGATGTTATCTTGGACTATTTTGGCTCAATATAATCACATGAGTCCTTAGAAGTAGAAGAGGGAGAAAGCAGGTGAGTTCTTAAGACGGAAGTGATATGAGAGGCACATAACCTGCCATTGCCGGCTTTGAAGGTAGGAGAAGGAGGTCATGAGCTGAAGAATGTAAGCAGCCCCAGAAGCTGGAAATGGCCCTCAGCTAAACACTGTAAGAAACTGAATTTTATCATCAATCTGAATGGGCAAGAAAATGGTGACCTCAGTTCCAGAACTCCAAGGAAATGGATTCTCTCTTGGAATCTCCAGTAAGGAATACAATGCTGTTGACACACAGCTATTAGCCCTATGAGAGATATCTGATCAATAGAACTGTAAGATAATACATGTGTCTCGTCTGAAGCCATTGAAGTGGCGATTTGTTACATCAGCAGCAGAAAATTAATACATGCTGCGAAGGGCCTGGACCATTTTGCAGTCTCATCAGCAAATGAAGAGCTTGTCTCCCCGTATCTTCACAGACACCATGTGTTACCTCACTTGGAGATTTCTGCCCATTCAGAGGGTGAGAAGAGGATCTCCGTGCAACTTGAATTTGTATGTCTCTTAGTATGTATGAGGCCAAGTGCCTTTCCATTTATGTTTCTTTGTATTAAGTGAATGTCTGTTCATGTTTGTTGCCCATATTTCTATTGTCTTGTTGGCATTTCATCCAATTCTAAGGGTTCTTCACATATTCAGCAGATGTGGACTTTCTATGTGATGGGAATTACAACTATTTTCCCCCAAATCATTCATTTTCCATGTGGATTTAAAGGTGAACACGGACTCCTTCACTATCATCTCTAGTTTCTACGAAGTTTTCATCAGATTCTTGTGGGCTTTAGGGTAACACAGGCTAAAATATCACCAAGAGAACACATTTTTGAGGGAAGAAATAGAAAAAAACAAGGAATTGTTGAAAAGATTTGTTTCCTTCTCCATTTTCTCACTTCTAGTCTGAATCACTGTCATGGCTCCATTCTAAGGCTTTGGTCTGAAGTCCATGTATGGCTCCCAATTCTAGACGGGCTACCACCAGGAAGAAAAGACTGCATTACAATACAGGATCGCAGCAAGTATAGTGTTTTGCATCAAAGTCTTTAATTAAAAGTTGCACCCTTAGACTTTAAGCTGTTCAAGAAACCCACGCCTGGTGTTTCATAGGAGCAGAGGCAGTGCTATCATTATTCACAGTGAAACGCTGACAGGCCCTTCTCTGCAGTGACACCAGCCAGCTCAGGTTATAATTACCCTTGTTACATCACTGCTTCTCTTGCTACACACAGAGCAAGCCAGCTCTTGCTTAGGAGACAGATTTGCGTTTATAGCCAAAGAGTTGTTCCTTTCTAATTCAAACCAGGTTTGCTGATAGCCGGGAGGGGGTTGGGGGGAAGAAAAACTGTTATAATTAGAGTATCATGAGGAAAAACAGTAAACACGTAAAGGATGAGGAGGTGATCATCATCTAGTTTGAAACAGAAGATCAGGGTGTAAGCCAGGCATTTCTGACAAGGATATCAGGACTAGGTTCATTAACCGCCCTTCCTGCTTTCAGAATATTTTAAATGTGGCAATTTACATTAAAATGGATTTAGTGACACCATCGTCTCATTACCGTCAGTTTACATTTGGGTTCATAAACTATAATTGTAAATAAAATATGCTTTTCATTACAGTGTCTATTTAGTAGAATATGGTAGGAAATTAGAGGCATAATCGTGATCTAAATTATTAATTCAGTGATATTTTTCAGGTGCCTTATGTAGATACTCCAGCGTGCATAATGAATATGCACACAGTGGTGGAATTAGGTCCATATCTCTGTGTTCTGTCTCCTCTTCCCTGTTTTTATCTTATTTTGGTTTTGATTTTTCACTTCTCCACTGTGGTACATGGTAAAAGAGGGTTTCTTAAGTAGTTATCCTGTGATTATACGACATTATTTTCATCTCATCTTTCTAAGTTTCAGAGGTCTCCCAATAAATAGTACCCTTCTCCTTGTCTGTGTCCTAAATATTTTGAGAAATCAAGAGTAAGGGAGATATTTTGGGAGATCCAAATATCAGCTTTATTATGGACACAATTTAAATTGGAGGACACAACTTGGTCTTGTGGGTCAAATAGAATAGAATTTGGGCGATTCCTGGTCTGTCCTGATGATACTAGACAAGGCAGCCTTCCCCCATGTACTGGCCTTGATAATGGGCATCCAAAGTTACCAGATCTTAATCCCTGGCACCTGTCAATGTTAACTGGAAAAGTTTTACAGATGTGATTTAAGATGTGGAGAGTTTTCTGGATATCAGAGTGGGCCGAAGTGCTTTTAGAAGAGTCATTACAAAAGAAAGCCAGTTGGAGATAAGACAGAGAGAAAAGGAGAAGGCAATGTGACCATAAAAGCAGAGACTAGAATGATGTGGCAACAAGCCAAGGAATGCCAGAGCCTAAGATGCTGGAAGAGGCAAAGACCACTTCCTCCTACCCCCACCAGCCTCTTGAGGGAGTATGACCTGCTGAATCTTTGATCTTGGCCCAATGAAACTGAATTTGGATTTCTGGCCTCCAGAAGTGTGAAAGAATAGATTTCTGTTATAATAAGCCACTAAATTTAAGGTAGTATGTTATAGCAGTCTCAGGAAACTAATATGCTCCCAACCACTTCTGGCAGAAGGCCTCCAGAGGTGCTGAAAATACAGGCTGTCAAGAGGGAGAAGAGCTAAGAGGGATATTTATGAACAGTTCATGCTTAAAAACTCACCCATCAGATGGGCTACTCCACTTCTTGTGGGGTAGCATGATCAAAGAAGAGGGAGAAGCCAGGGATGTGCTTAGGGTAAATCCCCTAACACATTCCCCCCACAGAAACACATTCTTTCCCTTTGATTCATGGTATCTGCTAAATTCTAACAACTGCCATGCTGAAATAAATTTTGGTATTTAAATACTATGGTCATTGTTGAGTTTGAACAATGTCTGAAGTTGAAATTAGCTTCTACATTGGAGAGCTTTGAGGGTCAAGGTTAACATTGGATAAGAACAAAATTATACATAAAGTTGAAATTTTACTTGTCTCTCTCCCTCCCAACCATCTTTCATACCGTGTGTGGACAACATAGAAAGGGAGGTTGTCTTTTGTCCTGCTTAAAGAAAGCTAGTAACATTCTCAAATACCTTGCTCATGCTCATCCTGTAAAATGGTACTATCTCCTTGTAAATGTCCAAGTTTATTGTATTTTAAAATATTTTCCCAGGGTGCATGCGTGGTTCAGTCAGTTGAGTGTCTGACTCTTGATTTTGGCTCAGGTCATGATCTCACGGTTGTGAAATCAAGCCTCATGTTGAGCTCCATGCTGAGCAGGGAGCCTGCTTAAGATTCTCTCTCCTTTTGCCCTCTCCCCAACTCATGCTTTCTCTAATTCAAAAAAATGTTTAAAATGGGGCACCTGGGTGGCTCAGTCGGTGGGGCATCTGACTTCAGCTTAGGTCATGATCTAGCAGTTCACGGGTTCAAGCCCCACATCAGGCTCTGTGCTGACAGCTCAGAGCCTGGAACCTGCTTCAAATTCTGTGTCTCCCTCTCTCTCTACCCTTCCTCCACTTGATCTCTGTCTCTCCCTCCCTCTCAGAAAAACATTAAACTTTTTAAAAGTAAAATAAAAAATATTTTCCCTCATATTGGATAATTATGTGGAAAAGGACTATACCTAACTATTTGAAATCCCTTATTTTTAAAAGTTTTACCCTGTCTTGGGGCGCCTGGGTGGCTTAGTCGGTTAACCGTCCGACTTTCGCTTAGGTCATGATCTCGCGGTTTGTGGGTTCGAGCCCCGCATCGGGCTCTGTGCTGACTGCCAGCTCAGAGCCTGGAGCCTGTTTCAGTCTGTGACTCCCTCTCTCTCTGACCCTCCCCTGCTCACGCTGTCTCTCTCTCTCCTAGAAATAAATAAAACATTAAAAAAAAAATTAAAAAAAAAAAGTTTTACCCTGTCTAAAAACCTGACAAACTACAGAAAGGTTAAAAATGCAAAAAACACATATAACAAAACAAAAGCATCACCTACTGACCTTGTCTCAAAGAAGCATGATTCATGCAGCATAACCATTTTTTTTTTTGCCGTTCTATTCCTTTCTTCCCTTTCATATGGCTTTCCTAATATGATGTGGTGAATATTAGTTCCCATTGCAGGTCTAAATAAACTGTTTATTCAACAAATATTTGTTTAGTGCTAGTCACTATGTGCAAAACATTATTCAATTAGCAAAGATCTCCACTGTGCTGGACTTACTTTCTCATGGCTATGGTATCCGTTGGAAAGTTTGATTTAAGTCAGTTGGAGAAACATGTTTCTCTAAGGTGGGCACACACAGGCAATGAATAACATGCAGTTATTCCTTAGGCACGACATCAAGAACATTCAAGCAATGGAGAATCGTTTTCTTTCTTGCAAATGCAAACTAAATGTTGGACAAAATACTTGAGTAGGCCATTTCTGCCCACTGAAGAAGGGATAAAAAGAGGTGATACCGTTCTACTGAATCCTTCACATTTATCCCTTAGCTCTTTGAGGCATATGCTCTAGATCTAAAAGAAACTGATACAGACATTCAGAGAATCTAGTATTGTAAGCGCTGGACTTTATGAAAATAGAAATGTAGTCTCCTTTCTATGACACTTTATACTTCACAGAACTATTTGGGAAGCTCTAAGTGTTTCTTTCTTTTGTTTTTGCTTTATTTTGTTTCCCAACAATCAGTGCTTGTGTTTTGGAACCTGATGTCAATGCTATGCATAGTTGTTCTCTTATTATTCCATCTCTTGCCTACACAAATATATTTTAAATTCCTCTGTGGGGCTTTATTATATTTTATATTATTCTTCTATGCCATTTAAACATAGCATAGTGCTACTGAGTAGGCATTTAATGAAATTTCTCAATTGAGAGAGCAGTAAGAGAAAGTAAGAATGTTTTGAAAGGGGAGAGACAGAATACAATAAATCAGGCAAGGCCAGTGGGTTTCAAGAAAAATTTACATTGTTTGATCACTGTTTTATATAAAAAATATATTTATTCTAAGACCCTATCTCTTTGCTGTATACTGTAATATCACTTGCAAATTTAGAAAGTGAATATTTTTATAAGGAAAAAAACTGGGGTGCACTTGGGTGGCTGAGTAGGTTAAGTGTCCAACTCGTGATTTTGGCTCAGGCCATGATCTCACATTTTGTGAGAAAGGGCCCTGCAATGGACTCTGTGCTGGAGTGTGGAGCCTGCTTGGATTTCTCTCTCTCCTTCTCTCTCTTCCCCTTCCCTGCTCTTTCTCTCTCTCTCAAAATAAATAAATAAACATTAAAAGAAAGAAAGAAATTGAACATTTGTTCACAGAATTTGAGTGCTACTGAAGTAGTAATTTCCTTTAATCAACAAATTATGTCATGTGATTTTAAAAGTTAAAAAGACACCCAGAAAAAATATTCTTAATATCCTTAATGTTTTACTCCTTTGGATAATTATTTACACTTTCATAGACTTTCAATGCCATAATCTCTTTTAAATATTTTTATTCCATTTCCTTTCAGATATACATTTGAACACTTTTCAAGTGGATACTGTCAGTTTACTCTTTCAAATTTCATTTATTTATGGTTAAACATGTAATCTCTTTTCCAGTGGATCACTAAGCAATTCACAGAAGTGAAGTTGACAGTTGTGTGGCAGCTGTTAGGTGTATGCAGATACAGAAAGAGAGGTTGTCATTTTTTTTTTTTTCTTTTGAGAGACAGAGAAAGTACACAAGTGGCAAGTGGGAGTAAAGGGGGAGAGGAAGACTCTTAAGCAGGCTCTATGGTCAGCATGGAGACCAATGTGGGGCTCCATCTCATGACCCTGAGATCATAACCTGAACTGAAACCAAGAGTCAGATGCTCAAATGACGGAGATACACAGGTGTCCCAAGAGGTTGTCATTTTAATGTGTAAAGACTGGCTAGTGATGGTGATCACCCTTCTCCTTGCCTCTCCATAATTCAAGTTTTAAAAATTTTCAGTGTGTGGCCTTTTCTCCCTACCCAAAGAGTTGTTTAAATACAGAAACAAGAGGTAAGAGACAGTTAGAAATACAAGTCTGATGTAACTGAAAAATTCTGACAAAGGATAGTTTAAGAAGTTACAGAGAAAATTATGCAACATTATTGAAGAAAAGTATAAAAGGCTTAAATGAATTAATTGCTATACCATGTTCATGGACAGGAAGATTCAATTTTGAAAAAAATGTGATTATTCCACAAATATTTAAAATCTCCTTTCCCACTATATACTGTGTTCTGTGGAACAGAAAAGGAAGAGATTTTCTGTAGTTTTATGAAACTGTAAAAGCTCCCAAAAAGTGGAAAATTTCTTAGGACTATCTTGGAGGAATTTTTCCTATCAGATATTAAGACATTATGAAAGAACAGTAATCAAGACATTGTGGCATTTATTCAGGAATAGACAAATGTAACAGTGGAATGGAGCCCAGAATCAGTCCTTTTCATAAGGAGAATTTACTGTATAACATCTGTGGCACTGCAAATCAGTGGGGGAATACAGGGCCTTTTAAACAAGTGGTACTAATCAAATACATCATTTAGTTCTTATAAAATGTTATGGCAACCTTAAAATCCATTAGAGATGACCCATATGTGTGTGTTTCTCTGCTTTTTAAACTCATGTTAACAGAAAAGCTAAATAAATAAACAAATTACAAAATCACGTTAACAAAGTACCAGAATTACATTAAAAAAATAATTGAATAGTACTAGAATATTCATCTGAAAGTGGGAGTAATAATAGTACCCTCATCTCACACAGTTGTTTTGACAACTGTTTTATGTGCAAATTATTTAAAATACAAGGGAAATACCTTTGTATTAATTTTATTAACAATATTTTTATGTTATGAAGCTCCTGTTTATACTTTCTTGTCATTTTCCTCATTGGATCATTTCTCTTTACTTAATATACTGTATAGTCTTTTTGGAAATTAAGAACATTAGCTCTTTGTCATAAAGATTACAAATATTTCTTTTGTGTTAATATACCTGATTTATTATACAGTATTTTAAATTTTATCTAATGAGACACCTCCTATTGCCTCTAGAATTTGTAACCTATAAGAAAGAAACGGTTTCCTACTGCGTGATTACAAATAAAATTTCCCATTCTTTCTTCCTCATTTTGTTTCAATTTTTTTGTCTTTAAATCATTGGTCTATCTGAAATTTATTAGTGTAAGGAGGAAATGTACTTTCATTTTCCTACCAAAATTTCTTGATAGTTTTCATATATATATATTTTTTTCCATGGCAGTTTCCAACAGTATTATTCTGCTGAACACAGTGCCACATGCTCCAAAAATATTTGGAATTTTGATTTGCTTCATGTTAAATCATGGAAAAATTCAAAACAATGAATAATTTTAATGCATATTTGGAGGGAATAAATTGTCTTGGCTACCCAAAATTGTACCCCAATAAATGAAGACTTAACTTTGCCAGTTGTAGGCAGCATTTAGGTCTTATTTCAGAACACATGACATCCCTACATTCTTACCTAGTTTTAAAAAGTTTAACAAGGAATGTACAGTAGGGGCTTTCAGTGAGCTTCTCTGACCTAAGGTACTCATTTTAGTTTGTGGGGAAAAGAGAAAGAAGACTGGAATTAGAAAGAAAGAAATGAATGTGAAGCATACATTTTTTATTTGTGTAAATCTTGAATTGCTTTCTGCCTCTAATTTATATGGGTAAAAAAGTCTCATAACAACTTTGCACAGTATTCATCTCACAATTGTCATGCTTGACTACTGTTTATTAGTTCAATTTTGTTTTTATCTTGTGAATCCTGAAACATCCTGTGAAAAACATTTTTTTTTTCTTCTAGATGTCAAAGAACTGTCATTGTTGTCTGCTANTCTAGGGACTTGAAGGTATTTTAGTTCTTTTGATGTCTGTAATTTTGTTTGCTAGAGGTCAAAATTAAGTTTTCACTTCTTGGTAGCAGTGTAGTTCACAGAGGTCACACAACTCGGAGGTGAGTGGCAGGGAGAGGTCATGCAGGGCTTGGTTCCTTTCCTCTTTTTATGGCCATCTAGAAAGTATAAATCACATTTCCTGTTTCTACTTTCTCATTTCCTACTCATTCCTCAACCCACTGCAATTTGGGTGTCAATCTAACACTCCTTAAAATTGCTCTCCTTTTCTATTTTGGGATTTTCAGACCATCTGCTCCATCTGACACCAGACTCTACATTCTACAAGAATGGAGATGTTTGTCTGTCTTTTTTCTGCTATACTTCAGTACCGAGCACAGAGAAGGCCTTCTAATACCATTTGCCATAGGAATGAACGTATGACCATGCCTTTTTGCAAGTCTACTTTAGGCCTCCCTGACATAGCTTTCAGTTTTCTTTCTCCTCATTCTCTTTCAGATTCTTCTTTCACCTGTCCCTTAGATCTCAAGGTTGCCCAGGTTCAATTCTAAGTCTACCTTCCTCCTTCTACATACTTGCCCTAAGCAGATGCATCCATGCCCATGGGTTTAATTGCTACATACACCTTATACCTTAACTTCTAAATCTCTTATATTTATCCTTGTCTTGCCAACTTTTGACTGGTACTTCACCAGGTGGAGTTGATAAACCTGAATCAATTGGAGCATTTGTTTTGAAATGAAGATTTCTTCCTTCTCTTTACTGAATAAAGATAGTTAGGGTTGAACTTGGGAATCAGAATTTTCAATCACCTTTATAATTTTGTTTGTTTGTTTCTGAATGAGTTTAAGGCACAGAACTGACTAGAAGCAGACTCAAGATGATAGTCACCTGACTGGTGCCATAGGTATTCCGAGGAGGAAGTAACTATTGCAGGGAAAATGTCATGAGAAGTTGGGAACTGAACCTTGGTCTCAAAATATGAGTAGGAACCTGACGTTTCCCAAATCCATCAATTTCCCTTCATCTCCAGCGTTAATCCCCTAGTTTGTTCCGTCATCATCTCTCAGACAAACTATGGAAATAATAATAATTAAAATGACAACACCATTAAAGAACCAAGAGGAAGAAGAGAAGGAAGCTGACAAATTATAATGAGGTCTAACATTTATCGAATACTTACAATTTGTAAGACTCCTATGTGTGCTTCATAACTCTCCTGAGGAAGATGACTAATACACTTTCCCCTGTTACTCCCTAGCTTCCAAGGAGTAGCTAATTTTGAAAATGTAAGTCAGGTGATAGCTCTAAAGACTGCCTACTACATGCATATTAATCCCCTCATGGGTCACCATTGCACTTACAATAAAATCCAAGCTGTTTGCCACAACTCACATTTTTCTCTGACCTCTCTCCTCATTATCCATCTGGCTTATTCCACTACCCCTTCTTCCTTCAAATGTCCCATGTTTGTAGATGCCTTGAGTCTCAGCCCTTGATTTTCCCTTTGTTTGGGTTCTCTTCCTCCTTGTCTTCTGGATTCCTTGTTCCCATTAAGGTCCAACTTAAATTGCCCCCTCCTCAGCATAACCTTCCATTGCTTCCTGACCTAAAATAGCCCCCTAGCCTCCCTCTATCACCTCACCCATTTTTTTTTCTTCATAGCATTTAATATTCTCTGAAATGATCTTTACTCGTTTCTTTACTTATTTTTTGGTCTTTCCTGCTCCAATGAGATGGTATGTCCTTTTCCATTTCTGTCTCCCTTACCCATCTTGTAGAGTGTTTATCCACAGTAGACACCCATTGGATGTTTGTTGAATTGGTAAATGAATAGTGAGTAATTGTTTGGACAGGATAGGAAAGTGTACGACTGTCTGTGTATACAAAGTCCTAAGAACTGTTATTTGGGGCACAAAGAATAGATGTATAGGATAGAATTGTTCCTTTATTCAATGGTGTACAGCGCTTAGGAAATGAACATGATATAAAAATAAATGGATTGTTTCTTCCTCTTGAAAAGTAAGTGACATTTAAGGATTCTAAGAACAAAAGTAAGTGGCATTTGTTTAAATGAGAAGGGGGCTCTTGGGTCTCAAATCTACCCACCCAAGCTGCACTCATCACCATATTCAAGAAAGTAGGGGCATTCCAAAATTAACAGTGGGACGTCAACAGGTATCTACTTCATACCATAGACACACGAATTAGCAACTATTCTGGGAATTCTGAGTTAACATGTAACATGCATAATGCATTGATATTTAACTACATACTAATCATATTTTTAATACAATTTTTGGGGGGCACGTGGGTGGCTCAGTGGGTTAAGCGGCCGACTTCGGCCCAGGTCATGATCTCACGGTTCGTGGGTTCGAGTGTGGAGCCTGCTTCGGATTCTGTGTCTCCCTCTCTCTGCCCCTTCCCATTCATGCTCTGTCTCTCTCTGTCTCTCAAAAAATAAATACATGTAAAAAAGTTTTTTAAAAAATATAATTTTTTTGGTAGAAAAATTATTTACAGGCTGGATTCTCAGAGGCAAACAAAACAAAACAACAACAGATCAGAAGAAAAACTTTTGTCAGTAGTTTATGAACAGTTTGACACAAAAAAGAAAGGAAGGGTACTCCTCTGTGCCCAATCTCTTCTGGATGAATGTAAAATCACACGGAAAAGATAAGCATCGCTAAGGGATCAATCACTGTAGTAGAAATTCTGCATGACTGAAAAAGTGCTTAAAAATCACTGGCCTACATCTCTTTGGAAGTGCCCGATTGTGTTTTCACTGTGGGAGAGACTAACACACATTTGTAGATTAGGAACATATGGGTCTCATTTTAGGGCTAGTGAGACTAAAGAGTTAATTGTGTATACATGTCATTCATCGTCAGTCAGTCAATCAGGCAACTAATACCTTTAGGGGTCATGAATCTAACAGGACTGACATTGACAAGCAAGCTGACAGTCCAAGACCTGCCACCTAGCTAACAGGTCATGTGAACCAAGCCATTACTTGCTGGGGCAGATGGCACAGAGGAAGCTTAGCTTCTGGGTATTCCTGACTCCGCAGATATAGCAGTTCTCTGGAAGCAGCAAAGGCAACCTTTTAGGCACTCGCTGTTTCTGTTAGCAACTGCCAGTCCATTTCACATAAGATCAAGGTGTAAATGGGATCACATATGCTGAAGCTGAAAGGGACCTCGGGGCTCACCTAAACCAGCCCCACATTTAACCGATACAGACACTGAGCCCTAGAACAAGTGATACCATTGTGATGAGAATCCCTATTTCTGACTCATAAGCCAATCTTAGGTTTACTACATAGTGTTTCATTTTAGAGTTAACCATCTGACATACATCTCTTCTTTTACAAATACACAGCTGGCTGAGGACTAAAAAAAAAACCAAAGTAGTCCCATTTAGAAACACATATAAAAATAAATTCATTTTTACTGCACTGGTTTTCACCTAGAGGTCTAGTTCAGAATCACCTGGAAAACTTGAAAAACCAGACATGCCTGAAACCCACCACGGACTACCGAATTAGAGTCTCCAGACTTGGCCATTGCGTATGTATGCTTTGAAAAAAACACTGTATGATTTCAATACATGGTTTCTATCAGCAATGTGGAAAATCCTACTCTTTCACAAACGGTGGGCAGGCAGATAAAAATAACATCTACAGTTTAGACAAGGATCAAACTCCCCCTTCTCTACTACGTGTTTCACCACTCCAAACATGTTTACAATCATTAAGCATAAATAGACTGCCTTGCGTCCAGATATGGATGTATACAACAGTTATATTTCAATTATAAGTTTGGATGGGAAATAGTGAGAGCAAACAAAAAACTCCATGGGAAATTCTAAAACTTCATTTCAGTCAAGAATTCCCAGTATTGGCTCACCCATCAAATCCCTTGTGAAATCTGTTTCAGAGGAATTAGGCTGGCTAATTTGAGTCCTGGATCCTCGAACTCCATTTAGCACAGATAAGAGCGAATAGTGAGGTCAAGATAATGCAGGAAGAAGAAAAAGAAAAGGAACAAAGGGCCTGGGAAATACACAGAGGAAAGAATGAAACCTTAGACGTGCCAGAGGTACCTAGAAGGAGTGGAAGAAAAACCAACCCTCAGAAAAGTGAAATGGCAGCTGAAGTGCTGAATGATACCTGCCCACACTGTTTTTATGGTGTCCTAAGCTTTCTCCCAAGGACGAGCGGTTTCTGTTACAGGTTACGGTAAGATGAGGTACCTGGTTGGCTCAGTCGCGTGAGGGTCAGACTCTTGATTTCAGATCAGGTCATGATGTCAGTGTCATAGGATCAAGCTCCACACTTACAATTCTCTCTTTCTCCCTCTGCTTCTCCCTCTGGCCCTCCTACGCCTGCTCTAACTCTAAGAATAAATAAATAAATAAATAAATAAATAAATAAATAAATAAAGATAGATAAACAGATAAATAGATAATAATAATTTAAGATAAGCGTAAGCCAACTACCAACTCCAAGTCTAAGTGAGGAATCATGGCTTAGCAGGGTTATGGGTTTGGAAAACTAGTCTCCAACCTCACCTTTTCTTTATTTTGCCCTCTGCTCTGATGTTTTATTTACAGGGATTAAAGTTCTCTTGCTTAGGGCAAGAGAACAAAAGAGAGGAAACACAACTACTTCATGACATCGTTGCTTTTATATCCCGGTTTGGTTTCCTGGCAGCTATCCACACCTTTTGTTCCAGCATGGCACTGTAACTCCAGAAGTAATCCAACCCAGCCGTGACATTTGTTCCCGAATGGAATGTCTTCCTATTGGCAAGAATGCAGTGGGGGTCCACTGCTTGGTGTCTGGTTTCTCTTTTAACATCCTCGTCTTTCAATGACATCACTCACAGCCCTGAGATATGACTGCACTTCCCCGGCTGCCTGATAGTAAAGCAAAGGTTACCTTCTATCTCACAGCAGTGTTGTCATCAAAGAGCTCTATTTCACAGATGTGACAATGCAATAAATAAGATTTCCTCCAAGTGTGCAGAAAGGCCAAAGCAACCTTTACAACAGGAAACCAATGAGGCGGCAGGATTCAAATAGCCTCCCGAACAGATAACTGGTTTGGCTGCCTCTGATACCATCCCACCCTTCAGCAAAGAGTGACTGCTTTGTCTCCAACTTTATCTTTGTTTGGTTCTTCAGGACTCAAAATAAAACAAAGAAAAAGACCCTTTTATGAGGGATAGATGGGCAGAATACTGCTATCTCGCCAGCCATCTATAGACAGGCTGACTTCATAATGGCTTGGATTTCACAGAGACTTAAAGTAATTTGACAGAGCCTTAAAGAGAATCACGGTGAGAGTCTTAAAAATTAAAAGCAAAGCAAAACAAAACAAAACAAAAACCAGCCTGGAAAGCATTCATAAACCTTTGTGAGAATACTCTTCTGTGCACCATTGTATGTCTATTAGTTTGACTCAACAATATTTACTAATTGGAATCAGGGGGTGAGGTTTTTCATTAGCTGAGAAACAGCCATGTTGTCCTTCAAGCAATGGCAATGACAATGACGCTTCATAACAGAAAGCAGAGATCTGTATGAAACTGCTGTGTAACTAGAAGTAAGGTTCTAAGTGTCCCAGCTTAAATCAGCTACTACTGTTACAGCAGGTCGAAAATACCAGCTTCTGGTTCCTTGGTCCATTTCAGCAAATGTTTCCTTCGTGGGAAGAGAACAGGTTTACTCTTCAGCACTTTCAAAATCTCCTTGCAAACTAAAAGCAAAACAAATTCAAACCAAATCAAATCATTCCAAATCCCCTTCCTCCTCCATCACCATGGTGAGCAGGCTCTTAGGTAAAAGGAACATATAAGCGGACAGTTTTTCTTTTTCTTTTTTTCTTTTTCAAAAAATATTTTTATTTATTTCTAGGAGAGAGAGAGAGAGAGAGAGACAGCGTGAGCAGCGGAGGGTCAGAGAGAGAGGGAGATACAGACTCTGAAATAGGCTCCAGGCTCTGAGCTGGCAGTCAGCACAGAGCCCGACACGGGGCTCGAACCCACGAACCGCGAGATCATGACCTAAGCGAAAGTTGGACGCTTAACCGACTAAGCCACCCAGGCGCCCCACGGACAGTTTTTCTTGAATGTGATAGTTTGACAAAGTAGAAGTCAACAAAGTGCCATGTGTGAGTAGGTCTCCGAAAGGGTTTATTTCTGAGGTGCAGAGGAAGGAACGAGAAAGAAGGTGAAGAATGCTCACAAGGTGATTCGGGAATGCTCAGTGCTATGTGCTTATTACTCAGGTGCTGCTCTATTCAGCCTTCCCTCCTTTTGCCCACGCTGATTCCTGCTGTCACTGCTGGTTTGTTCTATGAATGTGTTCTAAGCCTGAGGCCCCTCCACAAGCCATGTGACATTCCTGCCAAGAAGTTCTGATATAGCGTCTCTGTTCCAAAAGAAGGGCAAAGAAAAATATTTTCTTTCGCATTTGTCTTTCTCCAACCCCTTCATCTTCCAGATATGCCAACAGTTGTTTCCCACTTCTGCATTTTCTATGGCATTGTGGCCCCGCCTTATTTGGTGTGAGGAAGAAGCATAGCACACATATGGCTCTAGGGACTCATCCCTTCTCTGCTGTTTTCTAGATGTGGGATCTTGAAAAAAAAATCACCTGACCCTGGAACCCTAATTCGGAAAACTGTGAAATGGAGATGATGGTAATGATGGGGTATTCTGAGGACAAGGGTGATAATTGGGAAGAGTCCCTCACAAAGCTTGACAGTTAGAAGGGAAACAATGCATGTCACTGCTTTTCCCTTTCTTGAAATTCTCCAAATTTATTTCGGGGAGGGCATCACTCCCTAATTGACAGGTACTGTTTGGAAGGTGGAGATATTGAGGAAAAGAATAGAGAGATCTTTTGACATTTATTGGGTGTGTGTTTCCTTCCAAGATCTGAGTATCTGACTGGCAGACGGGATCACAGAAGAGGGTGCTCCCATTATTTCGTTTTAGACTAGAATTTCAAACTGGGTCAGAATCAAGAGAAGGCAGTCTCGATTTAGCAAACAGTCACTTCCAGAAATCTAGTATTTGATATGGCTTGCATCTCTCTCTCTCTCTCTTTTTTTTTTTTTTTGAAGTCAACTGCACTTGGACTTAGGTCATCCTCTCAGTTGGTGGAAATGCTCTCTTTTGCTCTTTGGGCCCTACACTGCCAAATGAACTGCCCATCCGTAATGGGGAAAAATAGCGCTGCTGTTCATCATCCCAGGCTCGAGGGGGAGTAGGTGTTGTGGCAACCGATCCATATAGAGTCCTTTTTCATTTTTTTGTTTCCTTTTGACTAAATGCCCGGGCATTTAGAGGCGTAATATTCACTTACAGTGACCTATTAGAATTACCGGGTAGCTTTTAAGGCACTCCAGTGTCCTGGTTCTTCCATAGATCAGTGAAATGCGGCAACTCTGGGGGTTGGACCTGGGCACAAGTAATTTTAAAAGTCCTTCGGGTGATGCCAACATGCCTCTAGGATTGAGAACCAGTGATTTAGAAAAGCGACCCTCAGCCCTAGTGGGGTTATTCTTTCATAATGATGCCACTGTAAGGACGTCTCAAACTAAAATCAACTTTGGCATCTAACAGACATATTTCTCCTTTGCCTGTGGTGCTTCGGTTTTGTTGTCCTGTGCTCCTTAAGTTATCTTTTGAATTCTCCCCGTATACCATGGTAAGTTTTTAATAAACAGTGGTTTAGAAAAAAAATTCAAAGAAAGCCTTACACTTACAAGGGTCAAAGTTGGGTCCATGGGTTGGTGAATGACGGCAGAGTCAGGAGGTCGGGGCTGGGCTTCAGATGCAAGCTTCCAAAATCAATAAAAATTAAAACACACAGAGGAAGCCTTATCTTGGGAAGCGGGCACTCAGGTGAGGGAGGCTGGCATCCATCCTTGTAACTGGTCTCTTGCGTGTACTTTAGTTTCCTTACAATCTAATTTCCATACCAAAGCCTGAGTGATCTTTTAAAAATGCAAATCACTCCTCTGCTTAAAACATTCTAGTAGCTTCTCACTACATGTAGAACAAAATCTAAATCCCGTTCCACGGACAACAAAGGCTCCTGCATCCCCAGCTTGTCCCCTTCTCTGTGTTTCTAACTCTGCTCCAGTCACACTGGATGTCTTCTGTTCTTTATGAATGCATGCTCGCTCTCCTCTTCAGGCATTTGTTATTGTTATGTCTGTTTGGAGCACTCTTTACCCGGACCACAGAGGCCTGGCTCAAACTCCTGACCCGGAGCGGCTCCTCTCCTACCACTCTCCATCTTCTATCTCCCAGGCAGGTGTGTTCCCTGGTGCTGCCACCTTTTTAAATCCTCATGTTCATTTTATTCCCTTCCTTGACGGTAAGCTGTGCCACCACAGCTGTGACTTGGTCGTTGCTGTGTCCTACTGTTGGTTCATTAGCTGTAGGAACACAAGAAAAAGCAGCCCTCTTGACAAAGGGCTGAAGACCCTATCCCAAAGCCCCACAGCTCTATGAGGTTTTTTGAGATATTTAGAAAGATTTATTTCCTCTTCCAGGCAGAGGCAGGCCTCCACTGAGACACACAGGCAGAGAGCAGCTTGAATTTTAGTTTGTTCTTGTGTGGTGAAATGGCAAGAGGTGGCCAAAGTGCCTGAAATGTGGTAGGTAACCAGTAACCGTTTACTGGATAAATTTATAGAGGTTGGTTGTGGCAACGTTCACGCACAGAGCACATTCTCCTGGGTCTGGATGTACCGAAAGTGAGTCAAGCAGCAAACCAGTGGTATGCTGACAGACTACAAACACATCACCAGAAGAAACCACCACCACCATGTAGTTGTAGCATTAGCCAATTTCCATGGTGTAAATATTTCCACTGTAGCCCATTTCAAGCTATTCACATGATGTCAATGGGACACAAAATTCCTGAAAATTGAATACTTTCACCAGCTATTATTATGATGTCAACAGTTTATTCTAGTTCCCATATACCAAATCAAACCCTACCCCATTGTTGAGCCCTGGGGGTGTCAGATTCCTGTGCAGAGAAAATGACTAATCACACACTTCTACACAGCTGAGGCAGAGATTGATTATATACTGTGTTGGCATCCTCACTCATGTGAGGATCAGGAAATGGCTTGTCTTTTGGGTGGAAACGGGAGCTTCAAGATGTTTCAGAAAACAGAGGAGGAAAATAATATTAAGGCTGACATCGGCAACCTAATTCATGGAATCTCACTTCCTTCATCTTCAAAATAAATAATTTGGACTAAGTACTCTCCATTTCAATAGAACAGACTAGTATTCTATATGCCATGTGGGGAATCACATGAAGGGAGGGGAACACTGGAGTGTCTGTGGTTTCTACATGTGAATCAGGCTGTGCTATGCAGATAAGTAATATATTAATCTTTCTAGGCTAATGGGTATTTATCATGCTTTTTTTTCTAGTTGAAGTAAAATGATTTAGGTTCAATTCACCCTGCACCTAAACCTGAGGCTTAAGAACTCATCCAAATGCCAAGGACAGTATTTAAGTTAATAAGAACCCAACTCTTGCCATATTTTTTCTGTCTATCAGAGCTTGTAGACTGATTTTCCTCCTTACTTCTCCACACACCCCATTTGACATCCTTTGTTTGATTGTGGATTTCCAGCAAAAGTTAAACACGTGCCCAGGAGCACAGACAGAAAGGAAATCCACACCATCAAGCTGGGGAAACATAAACCACTGTCATCAGGGGCTCAGTAACAGCTTTAAGAGTTATAATTTCTGATGTTGACCTATCACTTTGCTGGGCAAATACCAGTGTTGAAATATATTATTACTACCCCTCTCCCCACTTCAACCACCAGAACAAACATCCAACTTCCCAGAGAAATTCATGTGTGCATGGCTAAGACAGGAGCCCTTTGCTGCAGCCTTTAAAATGGGACACTAAGCTCTACTAGAGTCTGTCGTTCTCCCACGAACTACTGAATCATGTTTATATATAACTTGCGTATTAAAAAGTAACAGCCAATGTCAATGGTGCCAATATAAAAATATCTTAATAGCCAGTAACTGACTAATGAATACTACTGTAATAATAGTTTAATTTGAAGAATTCTGACAGCTGGTTGCTTTGATGAGTGTGGTTTCCAAGGAGTCCTGTTCCCATGCTGAGCACATCTCCAGCCGGCTGATTGATAGCGGCAGTGCAGAACTGTTTAATGTCACCACCTCTCAGCTGAAGCAATAATAAACAGGAACGTTATGGTTAATTTTTCTGTATGAATTGTTCAGGCTCTATATGGTAAGTACCAACCAATAGGGCTTAATAGCTGTCATTCTCCTGGGAGTTGTAACTGGAGGGTGAGCCTTTTTTCTTTCTTTCTTTCTTTTTTTTTTTATCAGCAAGGTTTATATATCAGAACAAATGTAGCAATTCTTGGTTTTCTGCTGGATTTATTTTATTCCTTTACATAGCTGTAGCTCGTCCCATTCTGCTTAGCAAATGTAATTACTCTGGTTAAGATGTAGCTTCCCTATTATTTCTGAACTTCCCAAGATAGTTTAAAGCAGACAGCTAGGGCATGAAATATATGGTTCTACAACTATCTTAATTATACTGCATGACTCTGTGTTTGATATGGAATAGCCATGTCTGGGAAATGAATTTAATCTCTACAGATTTAGGACAATTGCCAAAAAGATCCATTGATTTTTTTTTTTCCAGAAGTGCAATCTTTTATTGTATAAATGTCAGAAGCTTCAAATTATTAGGAAATGTGTCAAGAAGCTCAAGGTATAATAACATTCTTTAGAGAGCTAGATTCTGAAGACAGTGCATTGAAACGTTTAAAAAGAAAACATATCTTAGGTTCTTAGAGAATAAAGCTCTGGGATTCATTCTAATTTGTCATTTTGAACAGGATGAGGCCTCCACTGGGTACTTTCATGCAAAAGCCCTGGGTATGATATACACCCATTCTGTGGTCACCTACAGCTTTACAGAGACTTCAGCGTCCTGAGAAAGAAGATACTGCCTTGGGATTTGGGGCTTCAGAGCTGAACTATGAAAAATCACTGGGATTTGTCCTGATGAAGAGGGGGTCATAAAAAAAAAAAAAGGAGACAATATTAGGAACTATGTCACCAGCTCAGGCAGAGCTGATGTCGTAAAATCAAGGGAAAATCGTTAGTATTGGGTACTGTGTTTTTTAGGGTGATTTTTATTGCAGGCAATATAAAACCTACTCTAACTGGTTCACGTAACAAATAAAATATAGTGGTTCACATATCTGAAAAGTCTAGAAGTTGGGTGGCCTTCAGGCCTATGGGATAGAGAAGTCAATGATATCATGAGGGTGTGACCTCCATTTATTATTCTTGTCATTGTGCTCTCCCTTGTGCACTGGATTCATTCTCAGGATAGCTCCTATCCATACTCCACTCCATCCTGGGTCTGAAGATCTTAAGGTCAAGTCCTAAGTTTAATGCAAATATGACTGCTATGCTTATTCGAAGATTCAGAGTCACGGATTAGCTTAGCCTAGGACCTCATGGACACCTAAGTGGAAAGAAGGAGCTCTTAGAATGACGGTAACAGATCCTGGTATGGCAACCAATAGCAGTGTTCAGAGATAGGCACAGTCTTCTTTCTAGACAAATAAAAGTTGACTTAAAGGCTAGAAGATACAGATCCTATTGCAAACTTCTGCACACCAGTATATTAATGTTTTCAAGCCAGACTGAAAACTTGCTAACCAGTCTTCACTGCCTCAACAATATTCTGTTTATTCAGCTTATCACTCAAGGCTTCATAAGGTGAGTTCATCTGAAATTTCCATGTGACGCTTCTGCTGCTCTTCAGTAGGAACCCTACATTCCAATAGGGCTATTCCGGTCTCACCTCTGTGAGCTGGCTCTTACTCACTCTTCTCCCATCCATCCTTTGAGCATTCTTACCCAACTCATCCCCGAACACTGTATTTAGTAGGCATGGCAGAGGAACTACAAACGTAGGCACTGGAGTAAGGATGTGTAGGTTAGCAAGTTATTCAACCTCGCTCAGCCACAATTTCCTTATTCAAGTGAGAATATAATGGTACTTGATTCCAGGGTTGTTGTGAGCATTACATGAGATAATAGATATAAAATCTTAGAACACTGTCTGGCTCTTTACAAGCATTCAATAAAAGTTAGTGCTTACTATAATTCTCTATGAAATTATTCCCTGACCATCCCACATCTCTCCTCCCTTTAAAGTGCTGTGCTGTTTTGGCCTAAATTCCTCATTACACACTTAGACATGTGTTTCTTTGTATGGTCAAATAAGTTTATACAGGATAGGCGGCTCCTATTTGAAACTTTCTGTTTCTCTGTATAGTATATAATTCAATGCTATCACTCTACATTATACATAGCTAGCAAACATTTACTGAAGAAATAGGATGTGGCTAAGAGTATTCCATACATGTTCAGAAAGGATCACATGTGGCCAAAAGTATCATCTAAAAGCACCCACTGGACACTCACCTTTCCAACAAATACCATTTTGTCTACAATAAATCTAAAAATTATGCCCATGAAGCTAGTGAAAAGTTGATCAGTTGGTTATATAATTTAGGTTTACAAATTCCATTTTTTACTCAAAAAATATTTAGTGAGGATTATGATGATGTTCACCTTTCAGAATGTTTTTGGGAAATTTATTAAGTGCACGAAGACGGAAGTGAGTAAGATAATTTCAGACCTCACAAAAAGGTAAACATTAAATATTACCAATGTGAAGAGAAAAGTAAAGGGAAAGTACAAATCCTATGTACCGAATAAGCATGTATCTACCAGTTTAGAATACGGCACCAACTTTATGCCCCCGCTGCACAGATGAACATCAGCACTCCTGGCAGACATAGAGGGCTATTACAAGTAAATTATATGCAGATAGCAATAGCTATATCTGTATGATGCTATATACTTTTTATAGTATTTCCTTATTTCTCATCTGATATCCACCATTATATGTTACAAAGAAGATATTATTCTCTCTCAATTAAGGGTTGAATAGACTAAATTAGTTCAGAGGAGTTAAATGTTATTTTCTAGATCAGAAACTTTGAGAAGGGTGGAGTTGGTAGTGGACTTTGCTGACTCCATGTTCAATAATCTCTCCATATTCTCCACCTGGTGCCTCTCCCCCTCTCCAAATCTTCTATTATCATCTGCTGCTTATATATATTGGATGAGGAGAGAGAGGTAAATATATTTGCGATAGAAAATGTGGCAATCCTTTAAGGACTATCAGATTGGACAGAAAAAGAACATTTATTGCCTTAGCATTTGTCTGTTGTTAGCAACATTCATCTACCAAGATATCACTTCTGTCTTTTACATGCTAATTCCTTTCCATCCTTGGAGTAGGAGTATTTTTCTACCTTGGGGTAGAAAAATAGAGAGAGAGGGAATATGAGAAAGAAAGAGAGAGAAAGATGAGGAAAGAATATGAGAAAGAGAGGAGAGATGGTATTATACAGTGCCTTTCAAACTATTTGAAGAGGTTTAGCTTCCAAATTACATTCTTGGACTTCATGAGAGAATTAAATTCCAAGAAGTTCTTTAAAATCCTAATGTACCTAACTCAACTTTTTTACCTACAGAAAATTAATAGTTCCCTTACTCATGGATTAAAGTCAGCAGGTGATGAATAAGAATACTTTAAAATCACACACAGTCCTGCAAAAGGAAGAATGCTAGACTAGAAGTCAGAATACATGGATTCCAAGTGTGACTTCATCAGCTCCAGATCTCATTCTTTGTAATCAGAAAAGTTTTGTACTAGGTATTTCAAAAGCCTCTTCTAGTTGTAAAACATTCTATTATGAAAACAGACTTTCATGGGGGATATGGAATATCGAAAAAAAAAAAAGTACCAAGCATTATATAGACAAGTGAAAAAAATCAGATTACAATGATACAATTGGACGAAACTGAAGTCCCCAATATCCAAATATTGCAGAAAAGAAAGGCTCTCTATTCCAGATGGCTAATTGAATAGACAATTTGTGTGAATGCACATGAATATGGCGTGCATAGACATAAACTTGGTACTAAATAAATCAGAATAATCATGCAGCTTTTTCTAATGTAAAAACTTCTATTTATAACCAAAGATAAAAGAGGAAAGGACAGAATAAAGATAAAGGATCACATGTGATTCATTTATATATTCAAGGTTCATGGCTTTTAATGACAGATAAAAGGAAATTATTTTTTTTCTTGGATATATTACAAGCTATTTGTAGAGCCTGAATACTATTTAAGCTACTTTGTATAGAAGCTCCTATTCTTGCTATTAAAAAAGGCTTAATTTTTTTTTTTTTTACAGTCTGACTTTTAACAATCAAAGAGATTAAATGGAGCATATGTTCAAACTATCCATCTTTGGCATCCCAACTGTCTTCTCATTAAAAAAAAAAATATATCACATAAATAACACATTAGTGACTATTTCTCCTGCTTGCTGAGGCTTTTTTCTTGGTCCAAGGAGTTCTATCCCTCTGGTGTAGGAAATCTGAGGCAAAGGGGATGAAAGGAGAGTGAACACAAAATCCATTCTTAGTCTCTTTAAGATAAACATAAGGACAAGGAAAAAAAAGATAGCAGATTGGTTAGCCATCAAAATGCCTGAACCCTAATGGAGTCAAAGATGAAATGGCATATATTATAGTCATAATTATTGTCCTTAGCATCAGTAAATCTGCACCAAATTTCTTAGTTGTTAATAGATGTGTAGCTAAACGTTGTCAGGAACAATCTTGAGAAACTATGGCAAAGCAACTACTCGTTGTTTATACCCTATCTGTAATAAACCCGTACAAACTGAGGACACAGATTCCAGATGCTGCTCAAACGGCTCAGTCCTTGACCTTGCAGGTCACGGTCAGAGCAGGAGAAGGGCCAAGGAGGTTTACAGGTTGGAGTCATTACATAAAAACTTGGTATTACAGAAGACAATATGGAAAGATCATTTATTCAGCAACAGATAAATCTAGGTCAAGAGCAACATTTAGAAGGATATGTTGAATTTGGCTTACAATGAACAGTGTCTTGAGAAAGTTGTCATTCTCGTCACAAACTGCAAAAATGTGACTCTACTATCAATCATCCCACAGCCCACATATGGACGGTCCTTCATTTTCTGAAAGCTATGAAAATTGCAGATGGCAACAGCCTTCAAGAAACTAAATAGCAACTTAGTAATGAGGTGTTTGAAGGAATCATGTTGAGATTCAAACCAGGCTCCAGATAAATCAGTGTATTTTTACTTATTGTTGAAAAGTCCCATGACTAGATTTTTTTGACAGGAGAGAGAATCTGTAACATTTCTAGATGGTTGTTTTCTAACAGAGGGTCAATAGAAAGCCTTTTCTTTTCCCTCCAGGAAGCCAAACACCAATGTTGGCTAAAAACCAAACAAAAAGGCTTCTTTAAATCTAGTAGGAGAATTCGGGAACTAAGAACATTTTAACTTGCGTTTGCTTTCTAATTTAGAAAAACATCAGCATCGGTTAATGGGGTGCACTTTTTAAGTAGAAAGCCTAAGAATAAATTGTATTACATAGAAAAAAATAATAAGGTTCACACTTCACACACTCAAAGGTCTTAAATTCAACCACCCTCAGGCTAATGGTGGTAAGTGAGCTCTGTATTTTGTGTTGTCTTCATGTATTTCAATATGTGAAACAGCATGTCTTCAGGCTAACATTTCTTGAGAAAATCACCTATAGATGTAGAGGCATTTTTTCCCCTCAAACTAAGACTTCTCTCCCAGTTTTTCAATGTTTTATTATGAAAAATTTCAAAAATGCAGAATTCAAAGATTACAGTGAACATCAGTATACCCATCACCTCAAGCCTACCATTTTTTTAAAGTTTATTTTTATTTATTTTGGTGGGAGAAGGGTGGAGAGAAAGGGAGACAGAATCCCAAGCACACCCTGTCAGTGCAGAGCCCGATGTGGGGATCAAACTCACAAAACATCAGATCATGATTTGAGCTGAAATCGGGACTTGAACACTTAACTGACTGGGCCACCCAGATGCCACCCCCACCCCTGAGTCTACCATTAATATTTTACTTGCTTTAGCATCTATCCATTTGTCTATCCATCCCTCTAAGATATCAGTACATTTTACCTTCTAATGCATTTTATAGTACATTGCAGACATCAGTCCACTTTCCCTAAATATTTCATCATGCAGATCATCAGCTTGAGTTCAATGTTTGCTTACAGTTTTATTATTTTCATGCAACAGTGACAGACAGTGAAAAGAACACAGCTTAAATGTGCATTCTTGGTTTGGAAGAAAGCATATATCTGTGTTACCACAAATCCTACCAAGACATCAATCATCACCACTATGACAGAAAGTTCTCTAATGAGACTGCCCAGCCAATACGCTCCTTCAGCTCTCCAGAAATGACCACTGTTCTTATTTTTGTTTCCACCATAGATTAGTTTTCTTTAGAAAATCATATAAATGAAATCACACAGTATTTACTCATGTGAGCAAGCTTCTACCAATCTGTATATTGTGGGGATTATCAGCACTGTGTTCTTTATTATTGGAGAGGGATATTTTATTATGTGTATACTACAGTTTATCAATTCTCTCATTTATGGACTTGAAGGCTGTTTCTAGTTTTTGACTGTTATGAATGAGACTGCTGTGAACATTCCTATGTTTTTAGAACCTCATTCCATCTACAGGCATTGTCAGTCTCCCACAAACCTGACTGTCTATTTTCTTTATGTGAAAGACTGTGTACTTCTGACTGCAAAGTAAGTTTAAATTTCAGGTCCTGCTTGGACTTGGTAAGTGCAGTGGAGTGATTTTTTTGTTTGTTTGTTTCCACTGAACATTTGAACACAGATGGAAAGAATAAAGAAAGGGAAGTAATGACCTTAGGCATATTCTTGAAGTGTGAACACACTGTTTTCTTCTATTAACTTATATGTGAAATATCAGTTTGCTATTCTACGAGAAAAAAAAATAAAAGCATTGCTGTATAATCTCTGTACATCTTCCATAAAGACTGACTGTGACTTAAAATAACCTAGGGTTATTAATGCTGTAAATCTCTCTGAAACAGATTTCACTGCTTGTTCTTCTTGCTCAAGAAAAAAAAAAAAAAGGCAGTGTACCATAATCTCACATAAATGACACATTTTCAAATTCTGCCAAGATTAGACTTTTACCAATGCCCAGGGCTGAAATGAATTATGGGATTCTTAAATATTTCTCTAAATAACCAAATGCACAGAAACAAATTTTTCTTTTACAGAAAGACCATTTCAAAGGGCTACCTGAACACTTAAAGCTTTGACTTTTATAAGACTACAAAAGACTTTTATAAGACTACATAAGATTACAGTATTAAATTACTTCTTTAAAGGAATTAGAAACAACTAACTATGCATGATTCTAAGTTTGGCGGTGACGTGGGTAGAAGGGACTATAAAGGTTCCACCTAACTTACATAGTTTTATGTCAACAGTTATTACGATGCTATCTAAAATTTTCTTTTCAGGAAACCCATTGTGACATAAAAACACAAATGGAAATTCTGTGTGCATGATACAAAATGATTCCTCTTAGATACGGAATGATTTTTTAAAACTAAAATATATATAGAAAGAGAATGTATGTTTTTTCAACCCATTTTTTAAAAAAATTTATTTATTTTGAGAGAGAGAGAGAGAGAGAGAGAGAGAGAGAGAAAATGAATGAATGTGGGGGAGGGGCAGAGAGAGAAGTAGAGAGAACAAATCCCAAGCAGGCTCCATGATTTCACACAGAGCCTGATGTGAAGCTCAAACTCACAAGTGTGAGATCACGACCTGAACCAAAACCAAGAGTCAGATGCTTAACCTACTGTGAGCCACCCAGGTGCCCCAATTCCATTCATTTATTTATTTCATTTTAAAATTTGTTTTAAGTTTATTTATTTATTTTGAGAGAGAAAGAGACAGTGTCAGTGGGGAAGAGGTAGATACATAGAAGGAAGGAGGGAGGGAGAGAGGAGAGAGAGACAGAGAGAATTCCAAGCAGGCTCTACACTGTCAGTGTAGAACCTGAAGTAGAGCTTGAACTCATGAAACCGTGAGATCATGATTTGAGTCAAAACTAAGAGTTGGACGCTTAACCAACTGGTCACCCCCTAATCCACTTTTTTAAAAAAAAATTAGCTTTCTGCTATTTCACCTCTATCCATTCCCCCACAATACTTTACTTTTAAGACTTCCGTGTTTTTTCGGGAAGGAAAATGCATACTATAAAGTTTAATAAAGAGAAGGAGATATAGTTGTTTAGTATCAAGAAGGTTACATGCATATGTAATGCACATAATCTATAGCATAAAAATTAATAATAATCTTAGTGAAGAAAATATCATACCAGAATTTGACATGGTAGCAAGAGCAGATCCTTTCAAAATTTTATTTTTTACTATTTTTCTTTTAGATAAGAACACAGAAGAGCCACTGGGCAAAGTTTTTTCAGCTGTCTAGGTCAGGAGAGCCATATGGCACTCATTTTAATCACCATGAGAGCCTTGGAGGAACCAATAAACCTTGTACTAATATTCCAATCTATTCACTAATGGTGATAATCAGAACATCTGGTTAGGGTTTCCCTTTATAAAGGTTTCCCCCCAGGATTATATTAGGTACTGAAGCTCCTACTGCTCTGTGTTGACTATGAACAGCTTCCCATGCTGCAGTGTTGCCTGACTCTAGCCCGATTGGCCACCTTGTCTCTGCCTGTAGTCCAAGCCAGTCTACATTCTCAATCTGACCTGAGTATTTACAGGAAGCATGTCATTCACGGACTCTAAGAAGCAACCTCGGCCTCCATTATTGTTGCTGCAAGTTTGTGCTTGGTCTCGAATTATTTACCTAGACTATAACTTCTTTTAGCCGAGACTCAGTCTTAGGTTCCTGATGTCATATTCTTCAGCATTTGGTAGCTTACCCTGGACTCTTCAACCTCTTCCGTGTGTCTTCTCTCTGTTCCCTTCCAGACTTGTGGTATTGTTTCCCTAGAGGCTCTCGATTCCTTCCTCTTCTGTACATCTTTTGACCTCACTATATTAGACCAAGTGGTTTTATTTTCATCTCCACTTTGGCCAATCCAAATTCTATGCAGAGCAGAAAGATAACTGGACCAGAATTCTGAGATATACTGATTCTAATTTGGACTTAACTCTAATTAGCATTGCAATCTTCATGGATCTTCTGGGATTTCTATTAATTTATACCACAGAGAAGACATTTCTCTGACTTTGCTTCTGGTTCTAACATCCTATACTTTTGTACATATCTTTACAATGATAATAATTATAATTTGCTGTCTGCTAATAACTAAGTTCAGTTATATTCAGAATCTCCCACTTATGATAACCATCCTCAAATATATGATATAATCTAGTCAGTAGAGAGATAATCTGAGTCAGTTCTCAGCAATGGTACACATAATAAATACTTGGGAAACTTTTACAGAACCTATTGCCTGGGGCCCATTCAGAGCAATCAAATCCCACTATTGACAGGAAGGCATATGCTCTGTATAAAAGCTCAAAAATGTAATTCTAATGTCTCAGAAGATTATGAACGACTTTAGTAATCAATCTGAGTCAGTTTATAGGACACAGATTCTACAAATCACCGTTTCAAGGAGTGAATCAGGCAAAGTATTTCCTGGAACAACACAGGGTATTAAGAAATAAATACATGAATTTAAAAGGCAAATTGTTCTGTCAGTGCAAACACATCTTACCTTTTAGAAAATATAAAAATAGTGGAGTTCCTGGGTGGCTTCCGACTTCGGCTCAGGTCATGATCTCACGGTTCATGGGTTCAAGCCCTGCATTGGGCTCTGTGCAGGCAGCTAGCTCAGAGCCTGGAGCCTGCTTCGGATTCTGTGTCTCCCTCTGTCTCTGACCCTCCCCTGCTCACGTTCTGTCTCTCTCAGAAATAAAACATTAAAAAAGAAAAAAAAAACCTAGAAAATATAAACATAGTGATTTTTTGGCCCAAACTCTGACTCTTGTATATCCATTGGTTGATCTAAAAGACTCACGAGCCCTTTAAATATAATAGAGATGCTTTTCTTTGGGGAGTTGTTCATTTCCCTTAATAATCTGGTAACAGATTTTGTTCTGAATCAAGAAGTCAGCAGAATTCTGCTTGTGGTGCTAACATCACAGACCAGAAGACAGTGTTGACCATGAAAATTGCCTGGGTTTACTTGATTGATTATGAATTGATCTCATTACCTTTCCACACCCTTGCTGTTAACACTGAAATTTCACACGTATTCACACAAGTATAAAATAATAAGAGTGAAGGACAAAGCCCATGAGTAAGACAAAATGGATAACAGAAGTAATCACCGTGTATTCCTACTACAAAAATCAATAAAGCAAATATGCTCTTTTTAAGTGTCATATTACAATCATGGTTTTCTGAAGAGTGTTGTCTGCATTCAGTTTAAAAAGGCATCTGCTTGTGTTTGCTTAAAACAAAAGGATGGTTGACTTAATGAATTATTTACAGGCATGCAATATGGCAACAATGTCATTACGAACTCTCTTCTAAGATCTCCCCTGGCTACTCCTGGCAGGGTGTCAATTTGCTTGTTTTTATGGTAGGTGCACAAAAATTGTGAAGCTATTCAAAGAAATGAGATTCTGCCATGGCGGTTACTAATGCATGCAAACCCGGTAAGAAAGTCCTAGGGACAAGAATGGCGGGAACATTTATTTGGCATTAAAATGTGTAGAGTAGAGTTCATGAAAAGAAAGAACCATTCGAATTACATAAAGCTGAAAGCAGCCTTGAAAAGAGGCCCAAGGCCTAAAAGAAATCAGGACAGGCCTCCAAGAAGAGCTGAAGAGGGGGAAAAAGAAGTACACTCTGTGACTTCTTTCCTTTTCCTGTTATGTACACTACTGACCTCTCAGTATCTGCTTGGCCTGGCAGTAGTGGGAGCCCTTGATGTTTCTACACCTTAGGATGTAGAAGAAATTAAAGCAACTATGGAGTCGATAGAAAACCAAACAAAATCAGAAGCCTAAAAGGGAAAGTTATGGACACAAAGTGGACTGACAAATTAAAATCTAATTATTATTATTATTATTTCTGCAATAGCCAATCAATTCCAAATTTGCTCAACCTTCCTTCTATGAAATCAGACTAAACAGACAGCCTCATAAGGCAAGTAGGTGGCTTTCAATCCAGGGGAGGTCAAACAGAGCACCAAACTTCACAGAGGAGATCATAACCCACCTTCAGGTAAGAACCAGGGACACCTGGCAGAATGCCCTGACTCTAATCACTCATCGGTGAGACTGGCTGATGGAGTGATTTGATCAACCTGAAAACTCCATTGACAAAAGTAGCCCTGAGACAAGATTACTTGTTACTTGGGTAACCAGTTACTATGGGTAATTTCTTCCCCATGACCTGACGGCGCCAGGCCTAGAATGTGAGAAAGGGGCTGTGGAGAGAATGAGTGGGAGATGGACCTGTGGTGATGGCCAGCCATGCGCTGTGCCCTGCACTAAGGCTGGAACATACAAGGTGAACTGGATGGCCATCCTCCCTGCCTTCACGGACCTGATTGTAGTCTAGTATAGACTTTGTTTAAAACTTTGATGGGCTTTATATGCTAGAGATTCAGGCAGAGAAGTAGTTCGTTTATCTTCAAATGCTTATTATACTCTGAGGGTCATAAATGTTTACAGCTATTTTTTCCTATTTGAATCAAGGACAACAAAAGGTAAAAGTAGTAGATTTTCTTATGAACCCTTTGAAAGACAAACTCTGAAATGCTGATAATGTGAATCGAGTATGATTAAATGTAGTTGACACTGAATGCTTGTGCTACATGCACCTTCATGATGGCATAAATTGGGTTCTACTGTCAAAAACAGAAGCTGTGAGCTATGAGGATGTCTGGTAGATTTGCAGGGCCAACATATACATTCACATTATAGCTGGAGTGTTTTTCTGGTTTGAAGGATGCAAGAATTGGGAAAATCACCTCCTTCCCACCAGAAGTGATGACTTCTCTAAGAGCTCTGAGCCACTGTTCAAAGAAAGTAAGAAATTAGTAATCACCAAGCCAGCAGGTAGGACGGATTAATCTACTATGGCTCTAGTCATAGATCAAATTCACCAGAAAATTGCCAAAGTACATTTGCTCTTTAGGAGTTCTAGATGTAAATTTAAAGTTGGGATTACCAAGTCTGCTGGTCTTTTTATTATTCCTATAGTCATGTGATTTTTTTCTACACAGAAAGTAGCAGTAGAGACAGGGCTTAGGTATGGACTTCGATGCTCAGGAATCCTGGGCCAAAGAACTGACCCTTTCCAAGCACAAGCTGGGCAGCTCTGGACAAGCAACCTAACCTTCCTGAGCTTCTGTTTTCTCACTGGGAAATTTGGGAAAGAATAATAACCATTATAATAATACCTCATGTAATGATTATCATGAAGGTTAAGATAATTAATGTAACTGTTTTTAGTCTACTAAGTAATAATACGTGACCCAAAATGCTAGATTTATATTATTATCATGGTCATGATTTTAGTTTCCCTACCAGTAACTTCTCTGGCAATCCTTTAACATTAAGCCACCATAGCAATTTCTTCGAAGTTTCATGTGACCCCAAGTCTACCGCCTACATGTCCTGGAGCTGCTACAGGAGAGAAAGGCAGGAAAAGGATGCTATTTGAAAATGAATCAGACATTTATGTGTGTTGACTGTGAACTCTAACTTCTCTGATGAACTCAGGCTTTGTCCCTCCTACGTGCAACTCATTTTACCCCCACCCAGAGGACGTCCGATATGGGCATCAAGGGTAACCTTAATAGGGCTGCTATGCTAAGGACAGTGAAAAAAGGAAAGAGGTATAGACGTAAAGAGGTTGAGGGCTTTTCCTTGCCAGCAGAGTACTCTTGAAATTGGTTTCTTTTAGGATTTATTTTCTCTTTGGAATAACTTACTTTTTTTTTTCTTTTTCTTCTTTTTTTTTCCATATCACTCCATTGCTCCCTCTTGTCTCCCAAGCTACCCTTAAGAGATTTAAAGCTGTTAAAGATTTAAAGCTTCTCCTGTCTGGGAAGAGCCTCTGGAATGGGAAGGGGTTGAAACACCGGGATAAGATCTGTTGGAAAGGAACAAGGGAAGCTCTGCTCTAGAAAGAACGTCTTTTTCCTTGTGTAGGGCTTTCGTTGTGCTGTGTTGGGGTAGCTCAAGGACCAAACCCAAGGAAGAGAGACCAGCAAGATCTGTCTCCCTTTAATCACCAAGTTGGATGCCAGAGAGGGTCCAGAAGCTCCAGAATGGGGAATGCCCCAGATGAGAGGGTTTTTTTCTTGCAGTAGCTCTTCTCTAGAAAAATCTGTTGCAGAAGTCCAGGATTCTAATTCTGTTAGTATACTCTGGAGTACTAGGGAACAGAAGGGATGTTTTCTCAACATTTTAAGTACTAAATGCCATTTCATTAAGCAGTCTTTGGGAAAAAAACATATGACTAATATCTTATTTAACTTTAATATTTCTACTGAATTGACAACATAATGCTCTCAATAAGACCTGTCATATAAGGTCTGTAATCAGTAAATAACCAAGAAGTATAGAATCAAATATGCGCTATTTTTTTCTCTTTCTTTTTATTTATTTCTTTTCAGAGAGCAAGAGAGCATGAGCACAGGAGCAGGGAAGGGGAGAGGGAGAGAGAGAACCCCAAGCAGGCTCCATGCTTAGTGTAGAGCCTGAAATAGGGCTCGATCCCACACCCCAGGATCATGATCTGAGCTGAAATGAAGAGTCAGATACTCAACTGACTGCACCTCTCATGTGCCCCTTACTTCCTTATAGTATCATTATGTATTAAGTTTTAAAAATATATTTAAAAATAAACTAACCTATTTAAAATATATTTTATGCCATTGTAATGTCTTTTATTGATATGGGGGCTTATTATTTTTAAAGTATTCACACATATTATGTAATTAAGACAATAATTATACTCTATTATTATCTGTTTGACAGATAAACTGACACTCAGACAAGTTCTTTGTTTAAATTTTTTAAATGTCTATTTATTTTTGAGAGAGAGAGAGAGAAAGAGAGAGAGAGAGGGGGGAAAGGTAGAGAGAGAGGGAGATACAGAATCTAATACTGGCTCCAGGCTCTGAGCTGTCAGAACTGAGCCTGAGGTGGGGCTCAAACCCACACACTTGAGATCATGATCTGAGCTGAACTTGGATGCTTAACTGACTGAGCCTCCAGGTACCCCAGACAAGTTCTATCTATCTTGTGTGAGGTCTCAAATTTTTAAAAAGGACAGAAACTGGAGATAAACCTACACGCCCTAAAACTGAGTTTTGGATCTCTTTTCACCTTCTTGCAGTTAATTTTTTGTTATCAAAGCATTGATAAATTTTGTATCCCAATGGTTTTCAACTTATTTTTTTTTTTTAATGATTTATTTCTAGGAGAGAGAGAGAGACAGCGTGAGCAGGGGAGGGTCAGAGAGAGAGGGAGTCACAGACTCTGAAACAGGCTCCAGGCTCCGAGCTGGCAGTCAGCACAGAGCCCGACGCGGGGCTCGAACCCGCGAACCGCGAGATCATGACCTAAGTGAAAGTCGGACGCTTAACTGACTAAGCCACCCAGGCGCCCCATTTTCAACTTATTTTTAAGTTGACTTATTTTTAAGTGCTGACTTTATTCCTCAAATTAAATGTCATCCATGAACCGGATGCATCTGATGAATAAAATGGGTGGCACACCATCAGCTTGATTCTCCCCATCTCCACCTTGGAGACGTCTCTAAGGAAATTCCATTAAATCTAAAGGCCTTCTCAGCGTGCGGCTGGAAGGCACTTAGCACGTATATATGTCTCATCACCTCTGAGCATAATCACAAGTGGACAAGGCTGGCTACCAAGTGTGGAACATAGTACAAAATGGAAATGTGGGGTGCCATGTTAAAAAAAAATTAATTTAAAGATGACAGAACCAAGCATGAGGACCCCATAAGTGAGGATTCTGTGTGATCACACAGGCTGCCTGTCTATGTGGACCAGAAATGATCTTCAAAATTCTTTACTAAATGGTCTCTAGACCAGTGTGTTTATCTTTCTCAATGACCTATGTCTATGCTCGAGTTCATTCTCATATTTATATTTCTGTTGGGGAAGGGTCATTAAAGCTACTCAAAGTGTATTGTAATGGAGTAATTTTTAAGTTAAAAAAATATTTCCCCCATGCCTGAATACCAGATCTTCACTCCAGCTCATAGTAGGCACCTACAATCCCAAGGGGATACATTTACTTTAAAAAAAAAAAAAAAGAAACCTAAAGGAAAAGGCATTCAGCTTCTGTCACAGAAGCTCACAGCTTGGGAGTGGATACTGAAAATTCTTCTAATCTCCACCTCATCCTTGAGCCACTATTTAAACGCCAACTATCAATCTTGGTGGGCTCTGTTAATAGACTATATCACTAGACTGTGACAGAGACACTGCCATATGTTCATCACACCTGTCTCATGTTGGTCCTGGACACCCAGCAAGATGGTGTTTCCCAGTCTCTCCTGCAGTTCAGTGGTATGAGAGTGAGAAGAAATGTTTACCACTTTCAAGGCCGGCCTCCAAACCTGTACACTCCTCCCAGTGCATGTTCTTTCCTTGGTTACAGCCAAATGCAGAGAACCCACTGGAGAACTCCGGTGTCTCAGAGGATCAAAGAGGCAGAACATGGAAAGATCCCAGGGCCCCCAAATAACTCCATATAACAGAGCATCTTGGCCCCAACACACTCCCAATGGTCCATGTTCGACTGTTGGATGACCGAGAAGAAATCTGTACCATATTACAAACTGAGACTTGGGGCTATTGTTATAACAGGTAGCATTACTTTACCTAACTAATACATATAGTACAGAGAAGATACTTCTGATATTATTGGGGGTTAGCAGGAGTTAAGAAAATAGATATAAGTGAGCATTTCAAATAAGGGTTCTCCTTCATCTGGTCCTTGACAAATTGAGTGAAGAGACACAGAAGAGAGTACAAAGGAGACTTATATAGCCATGTATATGCCTCTTGAGTTTTCCTTACGGGCCATCATTTCAGAGAAAAGAAGGCATGTGAAACACATTGACAGGACTATTGAGGGTATCATTTCTTGCCCTTATCTACATTTGTGACATTGAGAGGAGACTTTCTTACCCCAATAAAGGATAAATCACATCAACCTAGTGATATACCAGCTCCAGGCAGAGGGAACACCTGATATTTAGCTTTTCCAAGCATCCCCTGGTTCTTAAGTGGTGTACCCAGAACATGTGGTAGAGTTTCACCAGAGAAGAGGCTAGAGGGATTGCCTCTATGAGGAAGCATGGTTCTCTGGCATAGGCCACTGAGGGGATGAACAAAATGGGGCCAAACTGAAGTCATAGCCATGTCTCACAGAATTCAACAGAAAGAGTGCAAACCCAAATGAGGTCAAAACTTCTAGAGACCGCAAATAAGCCCTAACAGAACTGAAGCAAGAATACAAGCGTCCCATCCACAGACTTTAGCTATTAACACTTTAAGACAAGCAGCACATGGATGATAAGAGGCAGGAAGCTTGGGTAGAAGGGCCCTAATATTCCCTACACTTAGAAAGTATCCTAAGTCACCTCATTCAACCAATATGCCCAGATAATGCCACAAGGAAAGAAACAGGGAATGGGAGCTACCTCAGAGAAAAACATGTATAGTCGAAAGACCTAACACTGTAACTGGGATGTTTGGATTATCCAAATGGATTATGCTTTAAACATGATGGGACATTTACCAAATTTTTGTCCTGTTAATCAGTAGATGGGAGATGTAAGAGGATAGGGGCGTGGGGGTGTTTAGATAGTGATGGGGCTGGAATCTCAGATCAACTTAAAGTATTCACGTTTTCTTGGCACGTCTGAGTTTTGACAGGAGTTAAATTTGGTCAGTCTGCTACCTGAGATCAAAAGAAAAGCCGACTGAGCAATTTCAAACTTTGTGTGTGAAAACTGCATACACCACAGAGCTCTTTCTCACGGGAAAGCCTGGCAATGACAGATTTTTTTTATAGACTGACGTCACTTCTTTTCTCCATCCACTGGTGCCATGTTTTTTAAAAGCATAATTTCTCCACCTCCCTTCTTCCGCAATGTAATACACAAGAAGGAGAAGTGCATAAAAAGTGCCAGGTTTTCATGGGTTTTCCCCAGGCAGTGCCCTGGAAAACCAAGCCTGCCAAGAACAATGTCAGAACATCAATTGACTACAGCGATAACAACATACCCAGAAGGCAGATTGTCTGACAATAAAGTTGCCAAAAAAGAAATTGCTGTACCTGTGGAGACCTCGAGTCGTTCCACGAAGGTGGTCCATAACCAATAATAAAGGCAGCACAGAACAGCTACGAGTTCTTCTTTTAACCCAGTGGGAGCTTCCTGAGTATTTTGAGCCATTTAACTTTGCTGAGTCACTCTCACTCCAGGAGAGATACAGTCCTTCATCCTGAGCAATAAAAGTTTTATTGAAAACGCAGCAATGACCACCACTTGCCATTTCCTTCTTCATACTCTTCTTTAAATTTCACTTTGGTTAATGACTGAGACCAAATCCTACCTCCAGATATATAGTTGCCTAAGTGGGAATGTGGTTGTTCGTCGTCACTTTGGGTGGGACTTCTGCATTTATGCTAAGCTACTTTACCCAGCTCTTCTAACCAGTGCTTGAGGGCACCAAAACGGTCAGCTACAGTTTAAGCCATTGTAAGAGTCTGAGCTTGAGTATTTGAGTTGAACAGTAAAATGGATGTACAGTTTTTGCATGAATCAGAACATTTTGAGCCATAACAGATTTTATCTCTTGTCCAGAGGACTTCGCAGACCAAGTATTCTCGTGACGCTGCCTGGGGAAAGTCTGAGAGCACAGAGGCATGGAAATGGGATGGAAAGCCCCTAGGGATGACGGTAAATGTTTGTAAAAGACTATGTGCAACTTTGAAAGTGAGGCTGACGTTTAGGTCTTGTTTCCTTTCTATCTTCAAAGTGTACCCTGGGAGAGCAGAAGGAGCTTGGAGTAAAAGAGACTTTGTGGCCTTGTCTCCGGTGACAAGGGTCTGGGGTGTGTTACTCGCTCGCAGAATAACCCAGGTCTTGATCTGCCCTCTTATTGTTTATGCAGTGTTCGTGCTCTCCACCAAAGAGCCTGTGAGTTCATTTCAGGCAGGGATATTAGGTCTGCCAGGGTCCTAACAAGATGGCATACTCAAGCCAAGACAGTTCCAAGAGGCTTTAAAGGAGGAAGAAAGATGTGTGCAAGGTGTAAGGAGACCACAAGTGATGGTCCAGCCCCTGGGATAGCAAGTGAGTGGCTGTTAGCCACTCTAAGCTCAAAGAAAGCTGAAAGAATAGAGTCCAGCGCCCTTGCTCTGCGACCTTTCAGACCAGTCAGTTGAAAGCAGGCAGGCCAGAGAGGAGGAGAGAGGGCTCTTACCTCCCCTGCCCCTCCTGCCACGGAGCTCCAGTGGCCGAGCTGGAGGGCGAAGCCGGAGAGCTCCAAATCCCGAGACGCCCCCGGAGCAGACAGCACAGGACAGAAGGGCAGAGAGCAGATCTGAGAGAGGCAAACAGAATGTCCACCCCACCCCCAGCACAGACACGTTACCTTTCCTCTTCTAAATCCACAGCACCTGGCCTCAGCAACAGGCTGTTTGATTGAGAGGTTGCTTTTGGCAGCTCAATGGCTCTTTTTTCCTTATCTGTATAGTAGCAACGCACCTGGCGGCTTCCAAGGCCCACAGGAAGGGAATGGTTTATATCTGTTTGAGGTGCCCTAAAAGAACCTGACTACAGGAATGATTTGGAAGCATAATTTAAACCAGAGCAATAACAGGCCCCTAAAAACCCTGATCAAGACTCCTAAATAAACTCACCTTCTGTAATTGCCAGTACACGTCTATGTCCTCAACTTTATGAACCAACTCCAGCATCCTGGAGTTTACATCCCTCCTTGATCAATCTTCAGTAAGGAATTTACTTCTCTAATAACATGCTTCTCAACATCATGCAGGTCCCAGAATGACCATCAAACAGAGGCAATGTGAACAGCTGGGACTATCTGATGGTAGTAAACACAGATGTGCCTGACAGGACATTAACTGCTTAGCGCGTTGATGTAACCGACTTCCCAATGTTCGGCGAGGCTTTGTAGTCCCTGAGATGCTACTGCCGGGGCATAACGATTGCTGTGTTCCCCATCCACTCTTTGGCAAAGGTATTTCTGCAGCATTCAATGTATGGCTTCAGCTCAGTGTTAATTATGAGATCAGCTCAAGGCCTGTGATTTAGAGCCTGAGCTCCAAACCCTTTCAGTAATTCAGGTCCCGAAAGTCTGTGATTTTGGCTCCTAAATGTACTTGCTTAAGCTAATTAAAAAATAAGCTGAAGAAATTCATTTCTTATGCGAAATTAAATCTGATATACACACTGAATACTGTACCTTGTCATGTTCATTTCTAGCTCAATTCTACCTTTTACTGTTCATTTTGCAGCTTGAGATTTCCCTTTTTTCCCTTAAAACAAATGTTTGTATTTTCCAAGAGACAGGCTGGCCTTTTTGGAAAATATTTGGTTATAAACAACTTTGGTAAAACATAAAGGTTTTTAATGTTCTTCTGTGTCATGATCAGTCAAACAACATTACCATGCGACCAACAAATTGATAGCCTCTTGATGAAATGGGAATGATCCTCCACATTATCTGTCATTTGCATAGGAAAATGGCATTGGTGGACTTGATATGCAGGAAGTATCAATGATGATGAGTGATGAGTGGCGACTATAATCTCTACCCTGTCCTTCCGAATTTATCTAATAGCAGAGTGTCATGTATATATTTGCAGTATAGGCAGATGAAATTAAGAGCAGCCTTTTGCAAGAAACAACGTCTCCTTCCATTTTTTAAATCCAAACAGACACATAAAACAAAAGCCACCCAGCTTAAGACCAGTGTTCTGTGTGTCTGTTTATAGCAAGGTTTCCAGAAGATCTAACAGAGAAAAATCTCAGGGCAGGGTCATTTCTAACATCTCTAACCTGAGCCAATGGTCTTGGAAATGCATTCTTCAGGCACAGGCTCTACTGACCAGTGAAATACATCACTGCTCTTGAAAATCTTCCAAGTAGCCTCAGACTGCTGTTAAGGGGCCACGAATGTCACTGCCACATAAAGCACTTGACAAAATCTTGGAAAAACGAGTGTACTCTTTTCTATCAGAGAATTGCTAAAGTCAGGATGGCAAGCAGGTTTTCTTTCTGGGACATTGTTGTTATTCAAAACAGTTCTATGAATCAATGGTCTCTGGCACTGTTGGGTGAACCCCAGGTTCAGGGGAAAAGAGGGTTTGGATCACCTGGGAGGTGCTGAAGGAGTGAGGCTGGGGTGTTTTGTCATCCTCTCATCTGGCAGCCTCTACCCTTTGCTTTCCAGGAAGTGAGATCAACCAATGTTCCTTAAAGTGGAATTCTATGTTTCACACATGATATGTGTGAGGATTTTTTCCTAATGATTGCACAGATATTATGCCTATATACAGTTATATGGATTTGTAGGGAAATATAACTTAGCACATATAATTCCAAAGGAAGTCACAGAATTTGGCTAAGTAAATAAAGTGATTTAATGTTTAGTTTAATTTTTTTAATGTTTATTCATTTGAAAGAGAGAAAGAGAGAGAGGAGGAGGAGGGGTGGAGAGAGAGGGAGACACAGCATCTGAAGCAGGCTCCAAGCTCTAAACTGTCAGCACAGAGCCGAACATGGGGCTCAAACCCACAAAACGTGAGATCATGACCTGAGCCAAAGTTGAACCCTCAACTGACTGTGCCACCCAGGTATCTCTAATTTAATGTTTATTTGAATAAAAATATCTAAGTTTATAGTAGGGGTGGTAAATATGGCAAATAAGTACAAGCTTGAGGTACTTGAATTCTTTTTTTCTCTCTCCACTTCAACCACTTTTCACTCTCATACCAGGGTCGGCTACAGTTTTAAGAGGAGTCATCTTAACCAACTATTATCATTCTTTGGCTCTGAAAAACATGGCAGCTTTTTGAATCCCTAAATAATATGAGGGCCTTAGCAGAGAAGCACGGTAACTTCTGCACCATCTCCAATAATTGGCTGACTTAGTCATCAGTCCCCAGAGGAGGGAGTCACAGCAGTTATAAACCTAGAGCACTCTGGGCAGGCCTCAGTGATAAGTTATTAATGTACACTGGGAATTCTAACTATTAACTGGTTTGGAATATGTGAGTCAACCCATTAGGTACCCTCCTCCCAGTGGGGAAAGTAAATTAAGATCAGAAGGCTGCTTGGTGATTAATGAATCAAAATAAAAGGGACTGAACGGTTTTAAGAGTTTGGTTCCAAGAGGTCTTTTGGAAGTCAATCAGTTGTTTGATTTGAAATTCTTCCTCTGGCTCTCTTTCTATGCATGTAATTTTTTCTTTTATACCCAGGGGGTTTATCATACAGTTATGTACTTGGGTCAGTCTAAATAAGTCCTTCTTTTTTTGAAGGAAGTACAGTCACATGTAGATTTTTTTAAAGTGTTTTTTTTTTAATGTTTTTATTTATTTCTGAGAGAGAGTGAGACAGACAGCATGAGCAGGTGAGGGTCAGAGAGAGAGGGAGATACGGAATCTGAAACAGGCTCCAGGCTCTGAGCCAGCTGTCAGCACAGAGCCCGACGGGGGATTTGAACTCATGAACCATGAGATCATCACCTGAGCTGAAGTCGGACGCTTAACTGACTAAGCCACCCAGGTGCCCCACATGTAGATTTTTTTTTCTTCTAATAGTAGCATTTAATAATGGTAGTGTGGGATAATCATAAACTCTAGTTCAATTTCAGGCGATCCTCAAGACCTCAGCTATGTGGGATGTTGTTACAGGAGGGAAAGCATGGGGTCTACAGGTAGAGGTTGGTGAGGAGACAGGCTGGATGCCATTAATGAGACCATGGTAGTAGAGGTGACAGGGGAAGAGCAATAGGGACCCACTGACTCTTCTCTGATCTCTTAGAAGCCACCAATTAGGTAGGAGGTAAGGGTGTTCTGCCTGCTATCTTAGGCAGCAGGAAGCCAAAGGGAATGGATAAACAGAGTGCCAGGAAATCCCAGTGAAGAAAGTTTGGGCTGGGGCACCTGGATGGCTCAGTCGGTTACGTGTCTGACTTCGGCTCATGTCATGATCTCATGGTTCGTGAGTTCGAGCCCCACATTGGGCTCTGTGCTGACAGCTAGCTCAGAGCCTGAAGCCTATTTCAGATTCTGTATCTCCCTCTCTTTCAGACCCTCTCCAGCTCACCCTCTCTCTCTCTCTCTCTCAGAAATAAATTAAAAATACATTTTAAGAAAAGTTTGGGCCAACACGTAAGTTTCCAGAGCTCGAAAAATATACTCCAAGTCATTAAGCACAAAAAGACATCCATGCCCACCCACACCCTGACATACAATGTGTTCCTAAACATAAAAAGGACAGCAAGATGTAAAGCTTGTAAAGGATACTTAAAAAAAGCTACAGTCTTATTTTTTCATGATGACGACATCAATTCTCTCTTTTAAATATATCAAATACAAGCTACTTCTGCAAAATGCATATGCTTAGTTCAACATCGAGGTATTCTGTAACGCTGGTCTATAAGTCTCTGCACTGTTCTGATGACTCAGAACTCAAATCGTTCAGCTCTGTGAGGATAAGTTCTGTCACCAAGTTGCATGCCCCAATAGACACAGGGTTCTGAGCATTGTAGGAACTAATAAATATTTGCAAGTGGACAGACTGACAGATTAAATGAACCCTACATCCATTAAAGGAAGTTTTCACCCACTCATTCCCATCAAGTTGGAGGCAGAGTACAAACAGGAAGTGGAGTTCATTTCATTACCAGGGCTACAAGGTCAATAACACATCCTATTTTCTACAGCTTTCAGTTTTTAGATTTCATGTTTTTGGAATATTTATACTATTTTATGGTGTCATTCTCTAATTGCCACCTGGTTGTCCTTTATTAAATTAACTTTAATCAGACTATATCTGGTATTGACTTTCACTTTTAGCTGTTTATCTTCTGTGTGACGCAGCTGACTCCGTGAGGACAGCAGATATGGCTATCTCATTTATAGCTGTATCACCACAGATTGACACAGAGTAAATGATCAATACATATTTGTTGAATAAATGTATGATGACGATCTCCTTCTTTCCTTCCTCTTTTCCCCAACTGGAGCTCTTTAAAGGTGACTGTGAAGTTTGTCATTGAAATCAGGACTTGTTTTTGAGTGAAAGGATATTCTCTTGGTGGTTTTACCAGGACAAAGACAAAATCTGCCACTGTCCCCCAAACTGGGACATATGGTCATGCTACCTTGAGAGGTTGCTTCCATTCCACCCTACCACCCCCACCCCTCCTGCTGGGACTTTCTTAATGATTGGGAGAAGTGAGTCAACGAGTTTTAGATAGTAGATGTCAGGAATCTAGTGCATTTCATTATTGCTTTTATACCCAGCAGCCAATAAGTTGCCAGTGATGCTTGCCCCAGTCTGAAGACCTCAGTAAGTTCTCTATCTGGCTATTCATGCTTTGCTTTGTTTTTGTTTTTGTTTTTAAAGATCTGTTGTTATCAGGACCGGCTTTCTGGATGATTCAGAATCTCTTGATCCTGAAAAGTCTTGCTACCTGTTTCTCATTCTCTAATCATCCTGCTTAGTTATTGCAGACTTCCTGTTCCAGGCCCTTGTCGCAGTGAACTATTTGGCTTCTGCCCTCTGGAGCTCATTTGGAGCTCCTTCTGGCAACTTCCAGCCTCTTATTCATCAGCCCCAGATTTCAACAGTGCAGATAGACCAGCATACATTTGGCTGAAACTCTTACCCTTCAGAAGTGACTTGGAAGTGGGGCACCTGGATGGTCCCAATGGTTAAGTGTTCGACTCTGGCTCAGGTCATGATCCTGTGGTTTGAGCCCCATATGCCTCCCTGCTGTTAGCATAGAGCCTGCCTTGGATTCTCTGTCCTTCTCTCCCTGCTCCTCCCCTGTTCACACTATCTTTCTCTCTCAAAAATAAACAAACATTTAAAAAAATTAAAAAAAAAAGAAGTGATATGGAAGCTTATCTGTTGTTCTCCCCTGTCCTGGACCTGCCGCTTGGTCCAGAACTGGACTAGAAGGGAATACTGTTGCCTTCAAAAGGAATGTAGACTACTACTTATCAGGTAAGACAGCTTTCTGTATAATTGCTACCTGTCATGTGGCAGAACTTGGAAAAGATTCCACCAGGCGGTATGATACGGATTATTGCATAAATATGTATAGCACACATCATGAAGAGGAGAAAGCCTGCAGACTCCTTCCTCTGCGTGTTACGTCAAGAGCTCTAGACAGTCTGGGCAAACTGCTGGACACACAGTGGGTTTTTGTTCTACTTGTTCTCCATTCTTACAAGGTAGGCATGAGAGTATTGTTAGTGTCAGCACAAACAGAGTGTGAGGGTGCCAGGTAGTCTGAATTTTACATCTCAGCTGTTTACAGGAGTTGGCAGCTTCCAGACCTAGGGATGTCCATGCCCATGGGACACCGAGTCTTGCTAAGGTGAGTAATTCCTCGGGCCCATGGGACGTTGAGTTGTAAGCACTGCTCAAAAAACAAACTGTAGATGCTGTGTTAGTCACATCCCACCTCCCTGCTCTACAGGGAGTCAGTGTGACTACTGCTTAGCAGTTTCAAATAAAAATACAAGGAACTCTAGATGATTTCAATCTAAAAAACACAGTCAGGATATAGGCTTTCCTATTGTTTTATTACAAAAGAAACTTCATTGCTTTCTTGATTCCTGTTTAATAGAGGTAGTAATAAAAGTAAAATGGAAATGAAAGATGATGGATGGCCTGTAGGAACCTTCTTCCCCGACAGAAAACAAGACATATAAATAGAAATATTAATCAATGCTCTGAGCTTAGTTCAGGTGCTAAGCTGTAGAATGTAATACATCCCACAGCTTAATTATTATTTTTTATGGCTATAGTGGCCCAGTATACCCCAGGCAATTGCATCAATAAAATCTTCTGCTGGAGTAGGTTCAGCATAGGGTTGTGTTACTTTTCTGCCAGGTGAACAGCTTTGGATTTATATGAGATTCATGCTAATAGTTTGAGCAGGCGTGTCCTGGATCTTCATTTTAAATGTACAGTTGAAGACACCTGCATTCAGTTCCCAAGTTGGGCCTCAGTTTTGTTCTGGAAATGTGCCTGCTCACACCAAAAAAGATGTCAATTGAACTGAGCCATGTGATGCTACATAAAATCAGGCTTGCTACAAAAATAAATTGGCTGAAACAAATGCTTTCATCAGAAATGTCACTACTGAACAAGAAATAAAAGAGATTTTTCCCCCTCCTGGGCAAGAGTAGTGGATAACAAAGAATATGTTTTTCCTGATATTAAATTTTAAATATAATTTTTCTACAGAGAATTAACATTTGTTTAAGGCATATAAAGTAGATCAAAATTTCTCTCCTGTAACAATGAACCTTTCAAAAAATAATTTATTGTAACGTAGCCATACTTTGTAGGAAGAAATGAAAAAACTGCAGGGGAAATCATGTCAGAGCATTTCTTTTCCCCTCTAGGTTGTCATATTATTGTAACCTATTGTCACTAATTATGTTATATTCTCCTACTATGTAAGGTTAGATTCTCCAGGCTGGCTTTGAAGAATGATAAAGGAAATACTCATAGATCAAGAATGTGAGAAAAAATAAAAGAGATTCAAGGAACAGTGTCTTCTTGAATCTTCTTGAAACTATCTTTCTTTCTTTCTTTCTTTCTTTCTTTCTTTCTTTCTTTCTTTCTTTCTTTCTTTCTTTCAAGTTTATTTATTTATTTTGAGAGAGAGTGTGTGTATGGATGAGCAGGGCAGGGATAAAGAGAGAGGGAGAGAATCCCAAGCAGGCTTCACATTATCAGTGTAGAGGCAGATTCAGGACTCGAACTCAAAAACCATGAGATCCTGACCAGAGTCAAAACTGAGACCTGAATGCTTCATTGATTGGGCCACCCAGGCTCCTCATCTTCTTCATCCTCTTTTAAAAACTTTCTGTCTACATGGATTAAACATTTACTTCCCCCAAACTGGGAAACTTCAAATTCTGGCTATCACTGTCAGGTTCAAAATACTGATGCAACTAGGGAAACAAGTTTAAAGAGAAATGCTATCCTTACATTTAATATTGTTTTTTCCCCCGTTTCCTTCCCATAAGTGTTCAATAAAATCTACTCTGAGATACAAAAGATTTTCACTTTTATCCCTCTGGCTTTTCATTGATGTGTGTTTCCACACCATGTGGTTTCAGCAAATATGATTAAAAGAAGATAATATCAAATGAGCTATAAATGGCAAACTTTTAAAAAGAAATGCAGTGTTAATCTTGTATATCATGGGTGTGTCTCTGCAACTTGCAAGCATATAGATGTAAAGAAAAAAATGTTCCACTATCCAGATGTTAACTCTGAAAGAACTTTAAATACTGAGACACTTTATCTATACTGTGCTAACCAGCCCAGTGTTTCTTAGTATATGACGGTTCATACTGTGTAGACAAAACAGATGGATGATTTAACAGCACCATTCATTTTTTTATCCAGATGTTCTGCCATCATGTTGGCAAAGCCTTGCCTCAGTTTTCACAGTCGATACTCAATCAGATCACTTTTGTTACATTGGTGATTTTCCCTGAAAGAGTGCTGATTTTTTTAAACTTATGGTTATTTGCTCATTATTATTCTGAATAAGTAACTAATCTGACACAGGGAAGCTTATTATGTACTGTTAATATGTTGTTAATGAAGAGGCTATTATATACACCACACACACACACACACACAAATACATATGTATCTATATAGATCATTGTGCAGGTTTTTTATCTTATGTATGGAACCTATTCTGTTAATTGGCATATGCATTAATAATTAGAGATGACACTGGCATATAAATAAACAGGTAAATGTAAATACATAACCTAAAATTTCACTCTTAACATAAATTCATTTCAACTCTTCTTTTGGGAGGGTGTACATAAACAATAAAAAACCTTAGGCTATTTAAAATGTTATCTGTAAGGAGACAGGCTCTCTTTATAATTTTAAAATTTGGAAGATTTACAGCTTGTGAGGCTTTTTTCTACTTCCACAGTAAGGACATGCATCACTTACAGTAGGAATTTTAAAGTAAGTGTATTTATTTTTGCATTTCTTTAGAAGCTCCAACTTAAACATTATTATGACAATAAATATCTTTAAGAACCCTTCATGAAATGCAAGAGCTTTTAACATGAAATAAATAAATGCATTGTTCTCTGAGATTAGGTCAGTGTCTTTGAAATACACTGTGTTAGAATGTTAATTGAGTTTGGCATAAGCATGGATATAAAATGCATCAGTGCCACTCAGCTTACCAGCAGTGAAACTGATTACCAATTCTAATCGTTGTCTGCCTGGTGACAGCATACCGAGATGGAGATGTTGAATATTTTAGTTTGTGATATTATCATGGTTGTTTAAAGTACTGACTACGTGTTTTGCAACCAACAGAAGTCATTGGTATGCATGTAAGAACGAGCAGTCTGAGCGCATCATTTATTTAGAAAGTCTTTTGATGTAACTCTATGGGGGGAAAGTTAATAAAACATGGTTCAAAGATAAATTTACACTCAGCACTATAAGATGACATAAAGCACAAATTATTGTACCAAAACAACTGTTTTCTAGCAAAACATATTCTTTATCCTTCCTTAAGCTACTCAACAAAGAAAGAAAATCTGGGCTTGGAGGAAACAAGAGGTACATAGGTATTATTAATTCTTTTAAACTTTTTTTGAGGCAACTTGTGACAATTTAAAAAGAAAGCAACTTGTGCCAACAGAGGCAAATCAAGAAATGTGAAAGGGTTCTTAAACCTTTACATTTCCTCCCACAAATTAGGTTATGGTGTCAGAGGGAAGGTTGACCAGTGTGTCAATACTGAGAAAGATTAGAAAACACATTTAGGAAGTGGCACGGTGGCCTTGTCTGAAAGGGTAGATGTAGAGGGCAGTTCCATACACACACCTCTCTGCAGAGAAGACACTGATGTGCTCCGTACTTACTCAAACAGGAAAGACATCTACAACAATATTAATTAAATGCCTAATTGTGGCCAGGGAACTGCAGACTTGAAACTTGATAGGCTTTAGGCAGAATATGAGATTACCACGATGGTTTAGCAAAACTTGAAACTGCTGATGATACCAGAATGTGTTAAGGGCAGTGGTGTAGGTTAGTTATGGATGAGCAGGAAGGGAAGAGGATGCCTGTGCAGGCAACTGTCCATGGACTATGACTGACTCATGTCATCAGCCTGGGGAGAAGCGTTCCTCATTAGGGGAGGCCATGCCCAGGAGTGCTTGGGGGATTGCCCTGAAAATCAGAAGAGTTGGTCTTTGGCTTTTGACTTTTAATGACAACTGTGTAATCCTAGGCAGGGGTTTTAATCCTTCTGAGCTTTATTCTCTTTATCTTGGACTAAATGGCTTCCCAGTCTCCTTCCACGACCCCCCCCCCTTTTATTTGAGAGAGAGAGAGAATGTGCAGGCAGTTTAGGGGGGGCAAAGGGAATCTTAAATAAGCTCCACACTTGGCTCACTGCAGAACCCCATGCGGGGTTGGAACTCATGACAGTGAGATCATGACTTGAGCGGAAATTAAGAATCAGATGCTTGACCAACTGAGCCACTCAGGCACCCAGGCGCACCTCCCCCCACTCATTACCCCCCCCTTTTAATTCTAAGTTCTACAATGCCTTCTTCCCAAGAATGTTTTTGAAGTGGGAAATTCTAGGTCCAAGGAGTAGAACAGATTGGCCTGATCTAGGGCTTACCTGGATGATCTAATCTAATCGTCCTAACAACCGTGTGAGATGATGCATTTCCAGTTTCTAGATGAGCAAATTCAGATGCAGTTGTCATGTACAACTCTACTGAACAGAGTCACGATTCAAACACGGGCAGTTTGGCTCCGGAGCCTGGGTGCCCAACATCAAAAATACTGCAGTGAATGCCTGTGCTTGGCCCAATCTTCTCTGATGACTGTGACCCTTGCATTTTGTGATCTAGTCACCAGCCATGGCAGATGGCTAGGCTCAGTTAGAGAAGAGCTCACTTTCATCTACACAATTTCTACCTTAGACCTCTTATGAATCAGATTGTCAACATGAGAAAATCCGTCTTCAGTTCTGCTGAATGGGGACGTATATGAGGAACTCTCCCACGTGTCTCCTCTTGTGATCATTTGATCCCTGTAATTGGGCTTCACTGTTTAAAGCCTCTATGTCAATAGTATTTAATTTAATCAACCCCACATTCATCAAGCAGTGTATTATAAACGGAAGCTTGTGTTGGAGTTCCTATTAACTTGCGTTGTTAACATGAGGACTTGAGGATCGAGAATGGCCACTTTTGGCAAAAATAGGACTATAAAATAAAAGCTAATAATTGGGAAAATGCTTGACATTTCCCCTTCCTACCTACTCTTCTGTGCCCCTGCTGATACTGCATTTCTGCCTGACGGACTCACACCCGTTCATCAGCCACAGCACGCTTCCGCCAGGCCCCATCATCTTTTCAGGCCTGTTCATAATTTGTCACCACTTTCTTGTCCTCACAGAGGTCAGTGTAAAGAACACATCTCAGAGGTTTATGGCTACAGTAAAGCTAAACAAGTAACATTTCATCAACTCTTATCAAATGCTGGTTACTAAAGATGTATAAATCAGCCCGGGCTGCTATAACAAAATACCGTGGACTGCGTGGCTTATGTAAGAGCCATTTATTTCTCCCAGTTCTGGAGGCTGGAAAGTCTAAAATGGAGGAGCCGGCAGATTCAGTTCCTGGAGAAAGTTCTTCTTCCGGCTTGCAGATAGACACCTTCTTGCTGTGTTCACGCGACAGAAAAAGAGAGAGCTCTGGTGTGTTCTCCTTTCTCTCGTCTTCTTCGAAGGACACAAATCCCGTGTGTCATGGAGGCCCCATCCTCATGATTTCACCTAACCTAGTCACCTCCCAAAGCTCCCATTTTCAAATACCGTCTCAGGGACAGTTAGTGCTTCAACTTTGGGTGAGACACAGCATTTGGTCCCTTGCAAAGGGCAATGAAAAAGTCTCCTCTTTACATCTTCTGGACAGAAATGGCATGAGGCCACGTCGAGCTCTGGGTTGATAGCGTGGAGCCTGGAGCCTGCTTCTGTGTCTCCCTCTCCCTCTGCCCCTCACCCTGCTCTTTTTCAAAACTGAATAAACAACAAAAAAGAAAAAGAAAGAAAGAAAAAGAAAGAAAAGAGAAGAAAAGAAAGCACACATTTTGTCTTTACTATTTACTTTTATCACTTCTTTTTGGTCTTTGGTTATTGATCTCCCTAAAAATGCACTTTGCCTGGTTCTCAGTTGTGGTAATCCAGATTAATGTTGTCTTATCTGGTTCAAAGTTCCTGCCGACATGGGTTTCAGATTCTTACTATCAAAGAACAAGTTTCAGAAAATTTCACAAACAGCATGATTCCATATTTCCTGATTTGTGGTTAGTTTATCACAGGTGAGGCATAAAATTTAACATTTTAGAAAGTGTAATTCCTCTCTTAACCAAAAATAATTAAACATGTATAAAACTTAGATTCTTTTATGGTGGAAACATTGGTTCTCAATAAATATATATTTATTGAATAAATAAGTTAAGATCACAATACTTCAACTTAGCTAAAAGATTTAAAAAGCCTCCTTCCAAGCTTGCAAAAGTTAAGTAAATAATATAGCACATAGTCAAAAGTTGGAGAAATCGTCATTTTTTCTCTACGTGTTTCTACTTTTCTTTATCCTTTTTTTCCTTTTGTCTTTCTTTGTACTCACAGTTTACTGACTTTTGTAACTCTTTTATAAAAGATGCAGTTTTGTGGAATTTACATTTCTGCCTCTTTGCCTACATCAGACTATGCAGATAAGATCTAACGAGTCAGTGAACCAGGAAGCTGGAAAGAGAAAGGAAATGTCAGTCTTTCACTGATACCTCTCCTTCAAGTTTATGGTTTTCCCATCTCCCGGTCTAGATCTTCTATAATATCAAGTCAGTTAGCTAATTTTTCAGAGCCACGTGGTTGGATCGAAGACAGGATAAAACAAATAGAGAAAAATAAATTTCAGAAGAAGGTGCTTGTATAGACAGAGCATTTTTCCTGGTTGTTTTAAACTGTAGTAAGTCACAAAATTCATTCAAGGCATTTCTCATAAGAACTGCTATAAATATCAAATGTTTACCATGTGCCAGATACCACACTAAGCACTCATACACATTATTTCATTTAAAACACAAAGGAACCTCCTGAATCTGTTTTTCATATAAGGGCCCAGACCATTTATTAAAACAGTCAAGAGGATGATGACTGGCATTAAAAAAATAAGAGATCAGAAAAAAGCACAGTGAATCACATATTATGACAAACACTGCTTCTTAAATTGCTTTGTGTCAGTATGTGCATGAATATCTGTGCGTGTGTGCATGCGTATTGAGTCTTAATGTAAAATGTATTTTTTTTACTGATAGTTACAAACTTCCTCATAAAGAGTATTATAATAGTATAATAGTATTATTATACTAATTTTTAGAGGAAAAATAAAAAGATGCGGCTTTGTAACCCTAACTTCCAAAGTCCTCAAATCAATTAGCTCCCATAGAGTTTTTAACGGCGCCTAAGACAATGTTATTGTTCTATGTTACTTCTCCCTTTACTGTCTCTCTCATGGTTTGCATTTACTTAGCATCAAGGCAGCCCTAATATAGGGTGATTAAATCTCCTCAGATCAGGCCATCTGTGCCACTGAGTAAGAGAGATACTTCAAATAGCTGAATGATGAATTCTGTTCCAGACTGTCCCATAAAATTATAATAAAAATAATAATGAAGTGCTCTCTAATAAAAAGAAAGTCGTTACAAATACTGTGCTATTGATTTCAAAGGGCAATAATTTTAGAGGAGCTCTTTCATCTGTGTTATAAATCTCAGCAACCAGTGGAGAAAATGTCAGGATTTTAAAAGCAAACAAATAGAAGAAAAAAAATTGCCTCACTGCTCATCTTTCACGCTGTTTTGAGTAAAACTAAGGTAGCACAAATATTTAAACAGATGGCTCAATGATATGCTTTCTTCTTTACTAATCATAGTTATTAAAGCACTCACTTTATTTTTATTGTGTTTTAAACGGGCAGAGAAAATCTGAGTCTGATAATGACCTTTGTACATCATGCTGCAAATTGATTTTGATGACCTTTCACTCTCCAATAATTAGGCTGGCTTCATGCACATTCATCTCCCTCTCTCTTCTCAAAGTGAGTGGTGCAGTGTGGTTGTTTTTTTTTTTTTTTTTTTCCCTGCCTTCCCTCAAAACCTTGCCCTCCTCCCCTCTCCTAGCTTTGTCTCCATCATTGAGGGGACTGGGTTTCTATCTCTTGCCCGAAAGCCACAGATTCTTGAATAAAGAATGAATAGAGGTATTTGGAGGCTGACAAAAAAGAAGAATAGTTACTTTACTGATGTTTTGAATGATCAAATATCTGAATTGTCATGTAATTATGACCATCACAATGATGTCATTGCCATAGTCATTTGGTAATTGTGTGCATTGTGTTGAAGACTTATTACCACATTGAATTATATCTTGGTAGTTTAATGAATTTTATAAGGGTGTTTCTTCGTGGCTAATGTGAACAGATGGTAGAAGTGGAAAAGAAATAAACTATGCCTCATTTTCCTTTACATTTTCTTTGTTATTATGCTCTGAAATTAAGAACATCAGACTAACACACATTTATACAGACATATTTTTAAATCATAATCTTTAAAAATACATTTCTCAGACATCCCCGAATGCCACAATTTCTGGTTTCTTTAGACTTACGTTTGTCACTTTTCAAAATTATGGTAAAGTACATACAACATATAGCGTACCATTTTAACCATTTCAATGCATGGTTCAGTTGTGTTAAGTACATTTCATAATATTCTGCGACCATCACCACTACCCATTTGCAGAACTTGTTCATCATTTCAAACCTTCAGAGGTATTTTTAAGCAAGTACATTTTTAGTCCATTAGGGAACTTCTCTCTCTCTTCCTTATGTAAGGTTCATTAAATCATATTCTTAACAAAATCGTTTATACATGTACCCCTAAGTCTGAGGTTAATTATGAATGTACTTTCCTCAGGACCGCAGAACTCCAGACAATAGCTTGTTGAGGAATAGTAGTAGAAGCTTTGCAGGTAATAATGACTGACATTTACGGAACGTTTATTTTTGAATGTTAGTACACGTGTTAAGGAGAAAAATTAGATACCAAAATGTTGCTTAAAACATTCCTTAAGCCAATGTTGATATTGTTATTATTGACTTAACCTTTCCTACAAAAAGTTTAACAGTTGAGTATTTCAGCTGTTGTGCTGTTGTAGGATGGGGACCAATCTACAATAAGTAAGACCATAAGCAAACTGGACAGGATTGAACCAAAGAAACAAATCAGACTATTTATTTATTTATTTATTTACTTACTTACTTACTTACTTACTTACTTAGACACAGAGACAGAGAGACAGAGAATCTTAAGCAGGCTCCATGCCCAGCACAGTGCCCAATGCGGGGCTTGATCCCACAGACTGTGTGATCATGATCCAAGTGGAAATCAAGAGTCAGACGTTTAACTGACTAAGCCACCCTGGCACCCCCTGACTATGTTTTTTAAATGGAGGAAACTAATACAGGAAATTTGGTGCAGAGGTGATGGACATGCCTAAAAGCCAATAGAAGATTGCCAGGCAGCCCAAGTATTAGCAACAACAGGAACCATCACTCGGTTGCTGAACCAAAGTGGCAATGATGTGTTATTGGAGCCCTGAGGCAGAGTCACCTCCTGGATGCTGGAGCCATGAAAGAGACACAGCCAGTTTTTGGTGTTGTGGGACACAAAGTTCCATGAAGAGAGAGGAGAAATACTCATTACTTTCTTTCTCCTATATATTTTTTAATCTCCATAAAATTCTTCCATTGGCCAAACTCAACCAGAAGCCATCTGACCAGGTAGCCTGGGACACAGCTTGGATGAAAGAGCAACAATCCCCCATGGTATGACAAAGAAGGAAGCAGGGGAAGGGGGAAGAAGGAACTTACAGGCAACTGGGTCAAAGACTGGCCCTACTTGTCAAATCATGAGATGGTGAACCCCCTTCCAACAAAAGTGAAGAGAGGAAAATGTAGAAAGATTGATGGAAAACATGATGAGCCATCAATGAAGAGCTATGCTTTGACAAAGTTTCCCAAAGAGGATGTCACCCTCACTTTGTAATTCCTGATTTCTGTCTTTTTCCTCATTCCTCACACCCAATTTGAAAGCAAGCCTTTTCTGTATACTCCAGTACATGTCTTCCACCCAACTACATCCACCACCTCTGTTGGTACCATTATCTCTTGCTTACATTTTCACAATAATTTCCTAACTGGGTTTGATCTCATTTTTTTCATCATTGAAAAAAATCGAAGTACATTTTACTACAATGAAATGCACAGATCTTGAATACTGATGAATGTATCTGTCTATGAAAACAATACCCCAATCGAGATATAGAACTTTTCCATCACCTTTTCATTACTTTTCATCAGAAAATCCCCTCATGTCCATCCAATCTACCAAACTGCACCTTCCATAGGCAACCACCATTACACTTTTTACCACCATGCATTTGTTTTCCTTCTTAGTAAACTTCATATAGATAGAATCATACAGCATGTATTCTTTCATACCTAACTTTGTTCACTCTTCATAGTGTTTTTGAGATTCATTCACGATGTTTGGTATGTTTTATAAATTATGATTAGTATTCAATTTTGTGGATATACAACAATGTGTTTACTCATTCTCCTGTTGATAGACATCTGGACTATTTCTGTTGTTTTTTTTGCGTTGTTATGAGCAAAGCTGTTGTAAACTTTCAGGCACAAGTCCTTTTGGGGACATATGTTGTCATTTCTCGTAGGTAGATTCCTAGGAGTAGAATTAACTGGATGTATAGTAAATGTATGGTAACTATAAGAAAATGCTAAACTGTATTCTGAATTGGTTGCACCATTTTACACTCCCTCCACCAAGAATTCAAGTTGTTCCACAAACCTGAGAACATTGATATTGCCAGTGTTTTTAATTTAGCCACTCGAAGTTCATGTGGTAGTAGCTCATTGTAGTTTTAATTTGTGCTTGTCCGACAATGAATGATTTTGAGATTTCATGTGCTTTTTGGTCATTCATATAATTTTTTCTGTGAAGGGTCTGTTCAAGTTTTTGTCCATTTCTCATCTATTTATTGTTATTAAAGTTAGTTTTAATAGTTCTTTACATATTCTAAACTCAAGTCTACTTCTAGTGTGAGGCTTGTAATTTTCTTTTCTTTTCTTTTCTTTTTTTTAAATATTTTTATTTATTTCTAGGAGAGAGACAGACAGAGTGAGCAGGGGAGGGTCAGAGAGAGAGGGAGATACAGACTCTGAAATAGGCTCCAGGCTCTGAGCTGGCAGTCAGCACAGAGCCCGACGCGGGGCTCGAACCCACGAACCACGAGATCATGACCTAAGCGAAAGTCGGATGCTTAACCGACTAAGCCACCCAGGCGCCCCTGTAGTTTTATTTTCTTAAAGCAGTGCTTTTAGGTTGTAATTTTGATGAAGTCAAATCTTCCATATTATTTATTTTATGACTAGTGTTTACTATCTTCTAAGAAGTCATTGCTTACCCCAAAACACAAGGAATAGTCTGTTATTATTTCCTCTAAAAGTTTTAAGGTTTTACCTTTTACATTTAGGTCTATAAGGCATATTGATTTCTGTGTATCGTATGAGATGGTGGGCAGGGTCAAGATTTATTTTTCTTCCATATATTTATCCAATAGTTCCAAAAGTTTTTGTGAAAAGAGTTTTTTCTACATTAAGTTGCTGTGGTCTTTTGTTGAATAACAAACAGACTCATTCACAAACATTCTATTTTTGAATCCTCTATTTTCAAAGAACTATTTCTTTCCCCTTATTTGTCTACTACGTTCTTAGTGTGTACTACATCTTTGTAATAAGTCTAACAAACATATAGTGTATGTTTCAAGCATGTTTTAGGGTTTTTTGTTTTTGTTTTGTTTTTGCATTTCCTTATAAATTCTGGAATCAACTTGTCAATTTCTATACTAAAAAAATTTGATGAGGTATTGACTGGATTCGGATCACACATTAATTTAGGGGAGAATCAACACTTTTACATCATTGAGCCTTCCAATCCATTAACATAGCATATCTATTTATTTAGACATTCTTCAACTTTCCCAAGTAATGCTCTGCAGTATTTGGTGCAGACTCTTGCACACATTTTGTTCATTTCTGCACTGTAAAAGAACATTTTGGGAGTTCTAAGAAATAGTATTTGTGATAGCCCTGTTCCACAAAAACTCCTGTAGATGTTCACCTCTTAGCGTGTTTGCCAGTGTGTAGGCATTCCTCTGGATAAAGCTAACTTGCGTGCCCAAGAGGACACGGTGGGGATGATTCAGCAGGACTTCCCAGGCTGAATTATAAATAAAACTGTGATTTTTGCCTTAATTATTAGCTTTGAGAGAAGCTACTGCCATATCATGAGGACACCCAAGAGGTCTTGTGGAGAGGCCCATGTGGTAGGGAACCAAGACCTCTTGTCAATATCCAGTGTAAACTTGTCAGCCATGTGAGTGAGTCTTCTTGGAAGATCTTCCAGTCCATTCCAGCCTTCAGAATCCTGCTATGCTGGCTCACCCCTTGAGAGACCTCAAGTCAGAATGACCCAATTAAGATGTTCCCAAACTCCTGATGCACAGAAACTGTGTGAGAAATATATGTTTATTAGAGTCTTCAGCCATTACCTATACACTAATTTGTTATGCAGCAGTAGACAGTATATTGTTTTTAAGTGTGATTTTCTAATTGCTTCTTGCTAGTATACAGAAATAAAATTGATTTTTAAATTTTTTTAATGTTCTATTTATTTCTGAGAGAGAGAGAGAGAGAGAGAGAGAGAGACAGAAACAGCAGGAGCAGGGGAGGGTCAGAGAGAGAGGAAGATACAGAATGTGAAGCAGGCTCCAGGCTCTGAGCTGGCAGCACAGAGCCCGACACGGGGCTTAAACCCACGAACCGTGAGATCGTGACCTGAGCTGAAGGTGGACACTTAACCGACTAAGCCACCCAGGCGACCCTAAAATTGATATTTTTATACATTGACTCTGTATCCTGTTAACTTCCTAAATTCATTTACTGGTGCTAGTAGTTTGATAGATTTGTTAGAATTTTTTAATGTAAACAATCAAGCCATCTGCAAACAAAGACAGTTTTTCTTCTTCCTTCCCAGTCTTTATACCTTCCATTTATTTTCTCTATACTGCAATGGATAGGGCTTGAAGAATGGCATCAGTTAAAAGTGGTCATACCCCATATCTTTCCCTTATTCTGATTCAGAGGGAAACATTCATTTTCTCATTGAAAACAAGTATGATATTAACTGCCGTGTTTCATAGAAGCCTTTTATCAGATTGAGGAAATTATCATCTATCTACAGTCTGCTGAGATTTTCAATCATAAATGAATGTTCACAGGGTTGTTGCCTTTTANTAAGCCACCCAGGCGCCCCAGGGTTGTTGCCTTTTAAAGAAATTATAAGAAAATATGATATTGGCTTATATTTATCCACATGATTCCCATTTCCAGAGTTCTTTGTCCTTTTCTTTTCATCTGCTATTATTTCTCTTCATCTTGAAGAACAGACTTTAGCATTTCTTAATGGCAGATTTACAGGTAAAAGATTCTTCCAGCTTTTGTTTATCTGAAAATGTTCACTTTACAACCCTTAAAAAAAGTTTTCTTTTGAATATCTGACAATGTCAACACTTATTTAATTCACTCATATTTTTTCCCACTAGCAGGTGAATTTGATGAAGTCAGTTGCCTTTTCTTTTTTTACTTCTCTGTATTCACTTTACCTGGAACTTTGTGTGTCACAAAGTATTGGCCGAAGGGCAGACCACCCTAAGACGGGCATAACGCTGTTTTTAGTTAAAAGCAATCAAAACCCAGCAAATTCAGGAGAAGCTCCTTACCTCCCTGCTCAACTGCCTGTCTATACCAGGAAGAGGGCTAGGAACAGAGATTTGCTTTACTGAGGAAATTTTTCTGCACAATAGGACAATCTTTGTTTTCCAAACATCTCCTTTTACCTTTCTGCTAATGGTCTTTCTCTTCTTTGTAACCTCAAATCCTACCCCTCTCCTTAGCTCATGGAAAGTTCATGTTGCCCTTCTGGCTCTGGAATTTCCATATCTGTGTGGATTCCTCATATGTAAGCTATTAAACCTGACTTTCTTCTGTTCATCTGTCTCATGCCAATTTGATTCTTAGTTCAGCTAGAAGGACCTTGAAGGACAGAGGAAATTCTTCCTCCCCAGTGGAAGGAAGGAAGCAAGCAAGCAAACAAGGAAGGAAGGAAGGAAGTAAAGGAAGAAAACTACTTGTCACTGATATTTATGGCCTCTATAAAAATGTTTGAATTTGACAGTATTTCTTGAAACATTAGTTGTATTCATCTGGTGTTTGAGTGGCACAAAGTAGTTTGCTTACAATAGCAATAAGACATATTTGGCGTGAAGAAGGTAAAGGAAAATGCCAATTATAGATAGGCCACTAAAAATTATAATACATTTTAAGGTATTAAATAATAATTTACCATGACCTTCCTATTATACATGCATGTGTGTGTGTACATGTGTGCCCACATAGCTCTATCTATGGATAGAGAGATTATGGTATATATTCCCTATTTCATACTCCCTATGGAATATAAGTGTAAAAGAAGCAGGTAATTTTTATTATAAGTAGATACTACTCATATATATACAAATATCCTTAAAATGAGATCAAGAAATGAGAAATTATTGGCACTTTTTCAGAATGTGCATACAATGGTTCTACAGCTAATGACAAGAAAATATGTACAGGGCCTAGGTGGAAAAACTTGGTGGAAGAGTCAACCATAAATATGACAGTCTCAACATAAGAGGAGAATAAAATCATAGGCACCAATATAGTCGATTCTCAAAGATAATTTTGATGGGAAATATGTTGAAAACATGCACAATTCTAAATAACTGCTTTAAGGTAACAATGATTTCTTAGCCTGCAAAAGGAAAATAACTTCTAAATAATGTCATTTATATTGTTCACAATGTTGATTGTAAATCAACGAAGAATCCTCATCTACAACAGATCAGTCTTAGGCTGAATGGTAGTGAAATTTATTTTCTAAGAAAGAAGTACTTGTGGAATTCAAATTCTGAAGTTATATACTTCATTGTTTTACAGTATCTAAGACCAAACGGGAAATATTGAGGTTTGGGTTATTTCAGATGTCCAGATGTACCTGGGCAAAAGGTTGTAATATAAGCTCTACAGATCAATTCTGTGGATAGAGATGTCAGCCAGGCAATCAAACAGAGCTTATTCATCCCTAATTTCGATGTTCGACAATGTTTGATATGGAATTGTGTGAGGTCATGGGAAGGTTTAAAATTTCTTTTTAGGATTAGTTATTTATTTTGAGAGAGAGAGAGCGAGAGCATCTCAACTCTCAGTGCAGGGGAGGGGCAGAGAGAGAGAATCCCAAGCAGGCTCTGCACTGTCAGTGCAAAGCCCAACGTGGGGCTTGAACTCACAAAACATGAGATCATGACCTGAACAGAAACCAAGAGTCAGACACTTAACCGACTGAGCTACTCAGGTGCCCCAAGAAGGTTTTAAATGAAACTACTTGGTGTGGGTAATCTGTGAAAAGTTAAGTGATGCCAGAGTGTGGGTTATGGAGACTGATTTGGGTTCAAATGTAGCGTGGGGCTTTCTCCCGTGTTAGCCATGCCAGAACTTGTTTAAGCCTCTTGTCTCTTTTATTCTCAAAGGGTCCCAAGTTATATAATAAATTGTATGGTCACCCAATTTAAATGTCATTTGTTACTTATTGTGAGAACCTTACATTGTGGGTACATTTTCAAATCTTGGTTTCTTATTTTTAAAATGGGAATAATGGTATCTAACTCATAGGCAAGTTGAGAGGTTTCCAAAGAAAAGAACCTATTCTCAGAGAATTGTGCTGCCTCATTAGTTCATGGCAAACTGTTATTTCCTCACCCCCTGCAGCCTCCTCAGTAAGATAATTAAAGCCCTCAGTGATATGACCCCAGTGTGCCTTTTCCCTTCATCTGTCTTAAACTCAGACTTCATCTGCCTAAAATTTCTCAACCTTTTCTAACTCTCAGCCTTGGGCATGTTATTTCTTAGCCTGAAATGCAACCACTTTCTTTTCTTTCTCATTATCTTTAAATTCTCTTTACTCTTGACAGCTCACATTGTCCAAATATTTATAGCTAAAGGTAAACCTACTTTCCTACACATAAGCACTTTTTTAAACTTTATGACCGTTATAACTCTTTAAAGTGATCTAAATATTTGGGTGGTAAAATATGTTATATTATTTTGATCTACCCCACTTGTTTTTATTTAGATATACCATGACTTATTTAACAGATCTCTTACTGAATGATATTTAAATTGTACCCAGTTTAAAAATTATTATAATATTTTTATATAATTATACATTG
>NW_027528209.1:3553373-3566063 GCF_008692635.1 Crocuta crocuta
TACACTATATACTGTATAATTATATATCATTATATTTTAGATTAATATTATATGGAATGCATATAAACCTATACATTTTTTCTTCCTTGCTTTAATTTGTATTTATTTAAAGGTCAGGAAAGGAGAATGTTTCATATGCTAACTAGTTTTTTTCTTATGAAGTGTCCCATTTTGTTCACTTACTGTTCTTTTTCAGCCTATTTCTGTATTAGATTGTTCTCTGTTTTAATAATCAATTTGTAATTTTTTTCAAAATTAATGGTATTAGTTTCTATCATATGTTTCTAGTTTGCTAAATGTCTTCTGTCCACAATGCTTTAGACCTTTTTGAAAAGTTTTTAAGTGTTCTTTAAATTATCAAATTTATGGTTTCTGAATTTTGTGTCTGTCTAGAAAGATCATCCCCAACCCAAGTTTATAAATAAATTCAGTCATTCAGTTTTCATTCAATACATATATGACTTCATTGTTTTTTAAAATTTTTTCTAATGTTTATTTTTGAGAGAGAGAGAGAGACAGAGACAGAGAAAGAGAGAGACAGAGCATGAGCAGGGAGGGGCAGAGAGAGAGGGAGACACAGAATCTGAGGCAGGCTCCAGGCTCCGAGCTGTCAGCACATAGCCCAACACGGGGCTTGAACTCACAAGCTGTGAGATCATAACCTGAGCTGAAGTTGGATGCTTAACCAACTGAGCCACCCAGGGCACCCTGTAAGGCTTCACTGTTTATTTTAAATCTTTGATCCATCTAGAGTTTATTTTTATGTAAGCAGTGACTTGAAGATGTGGCTTTATTTTTTTAAAATACTTATCACAGATTTATTAAAAAATTCATCTTCACCCCCAGTGGTTTGAGATGCTTTCTTTACACTAATTCTCACAGTACATATAGTACTAGTATATTTCTGAACTCATCCTATTCCACTGATATTTCTGTGTATTCCTGGACCGTTCTTAAAATTATATGAAATAGAGTTATAGCATATTTTTTGTTACCTGTTATAGATCTTTATTTTTCTTCTTCAGAATATTTCCACCTAGTTCTATCTGTTTATTTTCCAGGCTATTATACTCACATATGATTTCATTTTGTAAATCTTAGGGAATTTTTTGTTGTTTTTGTTTTGTGGTTTTTTAAAAATTGCTATCTTCAACAATAGTGAGTCCTTATTTCTAGAAACAGGATAGGTTGCATTTTATTGAGAGCTTTTATTATGTCTTTCAATTGATAATGAAAAAATTTTGCCGTGTATTACTCTACAGATTTCCTATAAAATTATTGCTGCATGGGGCTATGATTGAAATATTTTCTTCCATTATATGTTTTATTTGGTTATTATTTATGTTAAGATATGTTTATTGACTATATAAATATTATGTCTTTACGTGTAGTAACTTTCTAGTTTATTCTCTTTTTTCACATTATACAATGTGCATAATCATAGTAGGTACAAGTAACAATATTTTATTTCTTCTTTTCAAATATCTATACTTTGATTCAGATTAGTATACCTGCTGATAGTACTGCTCATCTGGGTTCGAATGCTAACACTGTCAAGTTAGTTAAATGTTCTAATCCTCAGTTTACTCACCTGTAAAATGCAGAGAATAGCAGTACTTAGTCTGTAAGGGTAATATAAAGATTAAATTGTTAATGTGTATAAAGCAATTAGCAACATACCTAGAACATAATACACCCTCAAAAATGTTAATCATTGTTTTATTTTTCCTCAAAATTAATTGAATAGTCTTGTAATTTATCATCATTAAATCATATTAATAGCCATTTTAAATGACTTTCAATAATGATGTGTGGAATAGCCTAACGGTTTATTTGTAGTGTTTGGATTATAGCATAATAAACATACAGTCTAGACTTAACAGGCTTACTTACAATATCAGGCGAGTTTATTATTTTAAATAAAGAATCAGGGATGCCAGGGTGGCTCCGTTGGTTTAGTGTCCACCTTTGGCTCAGGTCATGATCTCACAGTTTGTGGGTTTGAGCCCCGAGTCCGGCCCTGTGCTGATAGCTCAGAGCCTGGAGCCTGCTTTAGATTCTGTGTCTCCCTCTCTCTCTGTCCCTTCTCTACTCGTGTTCTGTCTCTCTCTCAAAAATAAATAAACATTAAGAAAGAAAGAGAGAGAGAAAAAGAGAGAGAAAGAATTATTGTGAAACTAAATGGCATTTAATTTTTGTTGAAATATAAATGAATTCACAGGTTAGAAAAAGAGTGAAGAGAGTTGGGAAGTCTTGTATTATGTTAGATTCTTAACTTTAGTGGAAATATTTATCACTTTATGATTGTATCATAAGTATTTATTTACATTTTTTTTAATTTACATTTTCTATCTCTCTTGATAGAAGAGGGAGGTGCCATCCTCAGCTGACGTATCTGCACGGTCAATTTGGGTAACTGACAAACACTTTTGTAGTGCACTCAAAAAAGTCCTTTGCATAAATGCACAAATAGATAAACTGTACTATGAAGAAATAAGCGGAATCACAAACTATGTATTTTTCTAGGTTCCACAGGGTCAAAACACTGTGTTATCCCATCCTCAGCTGACAAGGAATAGTATCATACTTCACCTGTCCCTAATGCATGTAACATTCTTTAATAGGAGAAAGATGTTTAATCAGGAGCCACTATATACAAAGTATCGACCAGAGGTAAGAAATGTTAAATGCTCTTTCATTAAGGAAGACTTTTCCCCTTAATGCACATGTGCTACATCTTAGTCTAATCAGCTCATTTTTTGTCTTTCACTCATAGTGGAAATTGCAGACAGCTTGCTTTTACTGTAAAACCTGATTTATATGCTTCTGCTAAATGCAGAGATTTCATTTATGAACGCTAGTCAGTGATTTATATCCTTGTTTTCCTTTTTGGACAAGTCACTACAAAATGATTTTTTTTTCAAGCAAGATGGTGTTAACCTTCTCTGACTGCGAAGCCACTCTCTTAGCAGTATCAATACTCCTCTGTCATTTCTGTCACTTTATTACATTTGGTAAACAAATAAATATAGCCCCACATAGCAAAACCTAAAATGATTATTTTGAGGATTAGCCCTTTGATAATCATCTACAACAGATTACTCAGCCTCTATAATATTTCAAAGAATTGGCCTTGTTCCAGCTGATACCGATATTGGGATTTGAGTTAATTGCTGGTGCATCTCCAACAACAGAGCAGGTGCTGGTAGAAAGAACACTCCCTGTAGTTTCTTTGTTATTTATAGTCCGAGCGCTTCAGCACTGAACCCTTGAGCTGGCTTTTTAGAGCCCACTGTATAACAATTTCATTCACTTTCATGTCAACAAGCTTTGGCTTGATAAATTAAAACAGCAAAATGCTGGCTAAAGCAGCCACAGCCTTACATGATTCATTTTGCTGCAAGTTTCTGGCTGCTGTCCAAGAATGACCTGCTATCTTCCCAGTGTCCTTATCATTTTCCCATCTGGAAAGGGCTGAACCTTACTTACACTGGGGAGTTAAAGGCCTGTGCAGGCTGCATTCAAAGGCCATTAACAATCATAACTCTAAAAATCATCGCTTTCTTTCAGGCAAGGTTAATAGTAGTCTATAGAATAGATAGGGAGGTCAATATTTTACTTTCATTTAAATAAATATGAAGCAAGCAGGATTTCCTTCGTGACATAGAATTGCATGCTAACCTGAACCATTATAGTTTTAGACTTTGTGACCTTCCTTAAAATTATCCAAAAGTCATTTTGAAGAGCCCATCCTAAATTAAGTGACTTCTGGTATTAGTTGTAGTTTTACTATTAAGCAACAGAATTCATTCATTTATTCTTCCTCATACAACTAGATTTCTCTTAAGTTGTCTTAGATAGGATGGTTATTTTAGCAATTAATTACCAGGATGAAAAGGTCATTCAGGAAAAAAAAAATTAAACATACTTTTGAAAAGAAAGGCTAAATAATAGCAGAACCAGTTTAAACTCTAATATTTAATTTTAGCAGTTTTCAATGTTTAAGTTGGCTCTCTTAAGTAAGACTATATGTAGATTAAAAATAAATTAAATTAGGGGAACCAAGGTAGCTCACTGGGTTGGGCATCTGACTTCAGCTCAGGTCATGATCTCTCGGCTGGTGAGTTCCAGCCCTGAGGCGGGCCCTGTGCTGACAGCTCAGAGATTGGACCCCGCTTTGGATTCTGTGTCTCCCTCTCTCTCTGCCCCTCCCTTGCTTACACTCTGTCACTCTTTCTCTCAAAAACGAATAAACATTAAAAAAATTTTTTTAAGTAAATAAAATTCAAACCTGACACCAATACAGCATTTATCATAGCAGAAATTATCAAAGCCTAAATATAAGGCTGTAAATTCTAAACAATTATAATTTTTAGAAGATGAAAATTCCTTTACTACTAGGTATTTAAACAATTTAAAGCTTTCATTGGCATCTTATAATACTTGTTAATGATTATTAGCCTTATCTTTGAATCCTTGACCAGCCACCATTGCAGGGTTTACCGAGCAAGAACTGAGCAGAGGGCAAAGCCAGGCAAAATGCCCTCTCTTTAATAAAGGAGACAATACAGGAAGAAGTCAGACAGACTCCCTATCCCTCATCCCAAACAGACCAGGAAAAGAAACTGCAATTTCAAAATTTATGTTGCTGCAGTTAAAAACCTGAATTCTGCTTAGGAAAATGCTTATATTTAGGGGGAAAAAAAGACCAAGATGATTTAGTTTGTATAAAGATAAAGCCTAGATCTAATTCTGGAATGCAAACTGAGAGTTAACTGCCTGTGAATAATAATACAAGAGGTTATCTTCACAGTGGGTGGATTTGAGCCAGTGAGGATAATAATACACCCTGGGTGGCAGGTCTGAGAATAGTCTATCAGTCTCTCTGTGAGAGTCAAGACTTTGGGGGTGGGAGCATTAACTCCAGGATAAGAAGAATATAGTCCAAGACTGTCCCATCATATGGGAGATGGCCTGAATCATGGAACTTTTCAGTCAGCCATTAAACTAATATTCATTCGCTGGACACATACCCTGTGCTGGCATTATGGAGAGGGGGTAAACTAAAGAATCACTGAGGTTGGTGATGATAAACAAGAGCAGGAATTCTTATATGAATTTTCTCCCTCCCTCCATTCCTTCCTCCCATTGATTACTTTATTCTCTTCTATGTGTGTGTGTGTGTGTGTGTACACGTGTGTGTGTGTGCTGTAAGTTCCCTCACCATTCTCAAGCCATTGCTGAAATTCTATTAAGGCCATTAACAGCATCTTAGATTGTGGTTAGAGATCTTAAGCAATGTCTTTCAGCTTAGAAACAAAGTGACTTAGTTGTATAAAATTGCCAACATTAAGAGAGGAGAGAATCGTTTTATGCGCTAGCAATAGATGGCCCGGATTCATGGTGTAAGAAGCCACCTTGCTAGAGGGACCAACAACCAGAGAATAGAATCCTGGGACATATTAGCTTTTCTCAGGAATGTCTCAAATGCCTCCAGAGTAGTGGATGGCCAATACTACCCTGAGAACCGAGCAAGTGTGCCAACAATGCTGTCAGGCTAGTGTACCTGAGCCTAGATCAGAAAAGCATGAGTTTTCTTTCTGGTTTTTGTTTTTGTTTTTGTTTTCTCTTTCAGGATTCTCTCCAATCATGTACACCTCACCTCAGCTTTAACAATGGTTGACCAGATGCCTGCCCCAAGGAGCTTCACGATCCTAGCCTATAAAGCATCCTGGGGCCCTGGGGCCAGGACCCAGTTCCTAGGTGGTGGCCTGGAAAGCAGATTGTTCCCATGGCCAGCCTGGCATATCCTTGTGCGATCAGATAAAACTGAGCCCCAAGAAGGGTGCTGGCATGCTGACATGTTCCCATTCACATGAGACTCAGGATGATTTCAGGGCTGTGGGCTACTGACTGTTTACTACTGACTCTTGGGCTTAAACTACATGTGAGGGTCTGTGGGTTGGTTCCCTCTGAGTTTTTACCACCCTGACACTTCAAGTCTACAGAACCCAAAGGTGGCAAGGGGGTTCTCTGGGTGTGCATCCCTGCCAGCATCCAGGGTGCTCACTCCATCCTATCATCAAGCAGTCCTGGGAGAGCATGCTTATTGCCTCTGTGGGGAGACAGGTGCTATGCAAAGCCAACAGGCTCTTCAATTGACATATTTCTTTCTTCTGATTGACGTGGTGATGTTTTACCCTCCCTGGCCTATCTTAAACTGTGCCAAACAACAGGCAGACATTCCTTGTGAGAATGAGACTATTCTTTTCACTCCACCCATGGGCCTTTTGCCTATTGTCCCTGTTAGTTGTGGTATAGGAAGTCAAGGAAACTGAACATTGAAAGAAATCACATTATAGGAACGCTGTGGTTACAGCCTACGAAGGCATGATGGAAGATGTGTTGTCCTATGTTTTTACACTAAAATTCTATATGGTAAATTTAACATGACCACAAAACAAAATGTTGTTCATTTTTCCTTGCATATTTTGGGTACACATGCATTGTGGTTTTATCAATGAAGCCCAGTAACAACCTTTTATAAGTACCACGCGCTAACCGATTGTGCCACTGGAGCCATGCAGTAACAACCTTTTAAATGGTCACTTGGAAGCCACTTTTCACAGGCAGCAGAATGGACGACTCAGTGTCGTGAGAAATGGTGGATACAACAGTAAATAAATAGTATTAGGGAAGAACCGAGCCAAGAAATTGTTTCCATACAAACACGTTCTGAAGAGCATGGCATTGTCTGTAATAACCGTGTTGTTACCTCTTTTCTCCCAGTGGGAAATAAGAAATTAGATAGGATGGTGCCTTTGACAGTAAAGGACACAAAAGGTAGATCATGTGGCCCACCTTGTCTTGGACAGCTGGTATCCTGGGGGTTCTTTTTGTTTAGATCAAATGGACCCTAGTCTTTAAATTACAATCAGTCTCATTCGAATCTGTTCCTCGGGTCCATTTCTTCTCATGGCTCTTGAGGCCATCCAGTGGTGAGAAGAGATGGAGACGGAGAAAAAGGGAAGAAGTAAGAGGAAGAGGAGAACAGGAGAAGGGGAAAAGCGTACCAAAGGGAAGGATGGTTCTTCTTAAGTGAGGAGTCCAAGAACTGAGTGCATCTAAGGGACTTGGTAGGCGGTGGAAATAAGTACAGTCTGTGGGCTCTCCAAGACAATAAGGAGTGGTAGAGGCTCTGGTGTCTGCACCCTGTCAGAACAGAATAGCCACATTCGGCTCCAGGCAGTTATTGTCATTCAAGAAGAGGGGCCCAATTTTGCCAAATCTATGCTTTTGAGAGATGCCCCAAATTAAACCTTTATGTTAAATCTCCCTAGCTTTAAATCTTGGCAGTTAATTCAAATGTTGAAAGTTCTCTGCAAACTATAGGTGTCTGGCTCACCTTGGAGTAGCCCAGCTCAGCTCTAAGACCTAGAGAATGGAAAAGGTTGGTAAGCCAATGACATGTAAGCCTTCCGAGAATGAGGAAGCCCCTATCAAGTGGACATACATCAACTTTTGGGAGAGGAAAGAAGACATGCTACCAAAAGATACAGTCCAAAGTGTATTGGAAATCAAGCACTCTTGGTTAATTCTCTCGTCTCTGCCAAACCTCTGCTCCCTAGCACTGCAGCCCTGATCTCGTGGCTCTTTGCGCTTCCTGAAAGTGAAGTGGAAGAGGGGTGTGCCCGGGTTGGTCCCTTCATGGATAGTAAAGAACAGCCCTTGACCTTCAGGATGCTGAGTTAGTGATATGATTGAAGGGATATCATCAAGATGGTGACATAGGTTATTCTCAACTTTGGATCCCCTCAGGAGTAGAACTAGCAACAATCTACAGACACCATTGTGTCTATATACATCTACAGACACCGTTGTGAAAAATCCCAGAACCCAGGGGTGAGGTTAGGCACCTTTCTGGACAACAAAGACTGAGAAGGGCTGCATTAGAAGGGTAAGAATAACAGCTACATTTGACTGCATCACTCCACCCCCACCTTCTAGGCAATCATAGCACTTTATTGAAAGGATCCCCTGGGCCTATGGTTTCTACAGCAGGATAAGAGAGTCCAAGGTGGACATCCAGCTCCCCAAGTGTTGCAAGACTGCTTCCAAAGAGGACCACTTATGTTTTGCCTCACAAAAATTAATGAGAGAATCAGTGGAGCTCAACCAGTTGGGATCATATAGAGACCAAGAAAGGGAACAAGTCTCATAGCACCAGTACTCAGATATTGGTATACTGCATTCCTCCTTGCAGTGGAACCCAAATAGAGATTCCAGCCAGTGGATGTGCCCATCTGCAAAGTCAAGCTGGTGGTCCTATCTGGCCAGGGAGTTCAGTTAGCAGTTCTGCCTGAGAGAGTTCCTGGGCAAGAGACCTTATTCACTGTAGAGATCATTTAACCTCCTCCCCAGGAAGGGACATAAATTTGAAGTGCTACCCAAGTATGAGTGTAGCCTACAGACACAATCACAAAGAAAGTTGCAAGATACAAATTCAACATACAAAAATCAGATGCATTTCTATACATTATCAACAAATTATCTGAAAAATAAATTTAAAAACCCATTTATAACAACATCAAAGAAAATAAAATACTTAGGAATAAATTTAACCAAGGAAGTGAAAGATCTCCACACTGAAAACTATAGGCCTTTGATGAAAGAAACTGAAGATATCACAAAGAAATGAGAAGACATCCTATATTCAAGGAACCATAAAGACCCAAAGTAGCCAAAACCATCCTGAAAAGTAAGAAAAAAGGTAGAGGCAACACACTTCCTGATTTCAAACTGTCTATAAAAGTATAATAATCAAACAGTATGGTGTTAGCACAAAAACAGATACATAGACCTATGGAATAGAACTAAGAGTTCAGAAATCAACCTTCACATATATATTCAACTAATATTTGACAAAGGAGTACAGATACTGACTTTGGAAAACATAATGTCTTCAATAAATGATAATAGGAAAACTGGATGTTCATTGCAAATGAATGAAGCTGGATCTCTATTTCACTAATAAAAATTAATTCAAATTGGATAAAGACTTAAATGTAAGTCCCTAAACCATAAAGCTCCTAGAACAAAACAGGGAAAGTCTCCTTGATAGTGGTCTTGGCAATGAATATTTTGGATGTGACACAAAAGCACAAGCAACAAAAGCAAAAATACAAACTGGGGCTATATCAAATAAAGGGTCTGCATAGAAAGAGATATGATCATCAAAATGAACAGGCAACCTGTGGAGTGGGAGAAATACTTGAAAACTACATTCCTGATATGTAAATTTGGTTCATTTCCAAAATACATAGGGAGTTAATACAATTCAATAGCAAAAACCCCACAAATAATCCAATTAAAAATGAGCAAAGGACTTGAATAGACATTTTTCCAAAGAAGATATTCAATTGGCCAACAGGAACCTGTGAAGATGCACAATATCACTAATCATCAGGGGAATGCAAATCAAAACTACCGTGTGATATCACCTTAAACCTACTAGAATGGCTATTACCAAAACCACAGGAGATAACAAGTTCTGGCAAGGATGTGGAGAAAAGGGAATGCTTATAAACTGTTAGTAGGAACGTGAACTGATGCAACCTCTATGGAAAATAATATAGAAATTCCTCAAAAAATTAAAAAAATAAATGATCAAATGACCCAACAATTCCATTTCTGAGTATATATCCAAAGGACATGAAATCATTATCTAGAAGAGATATCTGTACCCCTCTGTTCTTTGAGGCGTTATTTAAAATAGCCAAACCATGAAAACAATCTAGGTGTCCACAGATGGACAGAACATTATTCAGCCATAAAAAAGAAGAAAATTTGCCACTTTCAGGAACACTGACAGCTCTTGAGGTCATTATTCTAGGTGAAATAAATCAGACAAAGACAAATACTGTTATGTTCTCACTCATGTGGGATCGAAAAGAAATTGAACTCATAGCAAGAGCAGATTGGTGGGTGCCAGGGTGGGGGTGGCGTAGGGGAAACTGGTGAAGGTCGTCAAAGAGTACAAACTCTCAGTTTTTTCTGAGGATGTAATGTACGGCAGCATGGTGACTGTAATTAACAATACTGACTTGTATATTTGAAAGTTGCTAAGAGACTGGATCTTGAAAGTTCTCATCACAGACACAGAAACAGACACGCGCACACACACACACACACACAGACACACACTGTAACTAAGTGAGGTGACAGTGTGTTAACTAACCTTCTTGTAGTAGTCATTTCACAATAGGTATATATATCAAATCATCACGTCACAAACCTTAAACTTATATAATGTTATATGTCAATTATATCTCAATAAAAGTGGAAAAGGAAAAAAAGATATGGATTGAATTTTCTTGCAAAGACATCATTGTGGGCTTTGGGGATGAAGAGGGATTGAAGAGGAAGCCCCCAAGGCAACCAACCTGATGAAGAAAGAAACAGTTGAAGAATCAACCATCTCTAAACACATTTACTTTGTGGGATCAGGCTAGCCATGGACATGGATGAAGGATTCAATTATACTGCCTGGACTAAGCCAACTTGACTAGACATGTTAATAGTTTATCATATATATACAGTTGAATAGTGCATACGTATATATTAACTACAAAATAAGATCAGTGGAGACCCTCTTGGAAAATTATAGCCCACACTTACATGACATTTATTGTATGTTCTATGCTCTTTTGATATATTAATTTAATTTTCACTACAATTCTAAATGGTAGGTACTATTTTCATACTTGTTTTTCAGGTGCGGCAACTGAGGAAGAGAGAAATTAATCATTGGCCCACATTCACCCAGCCAACAAACAGGGAACCCAGGAGACCTAGGGAGGTTGGCTGAAGTCTGAGACCTTAACCAGATGATTTATCTGGAAGAGTCATCTTTTCTTTCACTATTGATTTATTTATGTTATAAGGTAAAATCAGTGGCTAATCGAGAGTGAAGAATACTGACAGAGGTACGTTAATCAAAAGAAAGATAAGGTCACTAAGTTCTCTCAGATTCAGATTTTTAGCCAGGAGGCAGAGAACACTGTATAGGAGCTGAGAGAAAGGCTACTGTGATTTTTGCTGTGGGAACTAACAGTCTTACCTGTGGAATACGTCAGGGAAACGGTCACTGCAGGTGTTAAATTGGCAAAGAATTAAACTCTTCCCTCTTCCAAGCAAAGAAGAATAAACTAGTAGATAGGAGTGAAGAAAACTGTAGGACAATCCTGAAGGAGACAGAAGGTCAATGTTAGATAAGCAGGTTTTGTATGCTTGGGATGAACATTTTTCTCTTTGCAACTCTTCTCTTTCATAGCACACTGTGATAAAAATTATCTATCTATCTATCTATCTATCTATCTATCTATATCTATCTATATCATGCAACCTCTCTCTCTCTCTCTCATTATTTTCCAGAATAATCACTTATGCAACTCCATTGTCAACCTCTGTACTCTCTGAGCATAACGACAATCTCACATGTATTACCATCCATTTTATTGATGAGGAAGCTGACTCAATTTAAGTGACTTGTTGAAGTTTATACAGCTAATAAGGAGCTGAGTCAGAATTTGTAACTCCTTCTTCCTTCCAAATCTGTCCTCTTTCCACTGAATTAACATGATCCACTCAACTCTCACTTAATATGAAATGCAGTGAGATCAGCTGCTTCAAAGCTGTTCTTTAGATTCCTCTCTTTATGGTTCTAACTACTGGGCCCACTTATTTGTGTCACAATCCTACATTTTCTAGCAATATGGCTATTTGCCATCAAAATAAAAAGGAGGGGTGGCTGGGAGGCATGGAGTTTAGATAGGGAATGAGGTCTGTTACCATCAGATCTTCTATTTGGCAAGTTGGTATAATAGTTTTTGTAGTGGAAAATGATAGATTTAAAAAAAAATCTGAAAATTGAAATTCCCCTCTTCTTGCCTCTGAATGGAAACTGAGAAGTAAACAGTTCACTAAAGATGGTGCAATTCAGAACTCTCTCTTCTTTGGGCATTAGCTACCCTTCCAAGTAATATGTGACAATATTTTTCTTACAAATGATAGAATACATATTTAGGGACACGTGGGTGGCTCAGTTGGTTGAGCATCTGACTTTAGTTCAGGTCATAATCTCACGGTCCATAGGTTCAAGCCCCGTGTTAGGCTCTGTCCAGGCTGACAGCTTAGAGCCTGGAACCTGCTTCGGATTCTGTGACTCCCTCTCTCTCTGCCCCTCCCCCACTAACTCTGTCTCTCTCCCTCTCAAAAATAAACACAAAAAAAATTAAAAAAACAAAAACTAAATGATAGAATGCATATGTAATTTTATTATTTAAAAATTTGTTTAATGTTTATGAGAGAGAGAGAGAGAGAGATACAAAGCAAGAGCAGGGGAGGACAAAGAGAGAGGGAGACACAGAATGTGAAGCAGGCTCCAGGCTCTGAGCTGCCAGCACAGAAACCAACACAGGGCTCAAACTCACAAACTGTGAGATCATGACCTGAGCCAAAATCAGACGCCCAACCAACAGAGCCACCCAGGTGCCCCTAGAATGCATATTTTAAAAGTGGGCACAACTTGTTGGGATGAGCACTGAGTGTTGCATGGAAACCAACTTGACACTAAACTATTAAAAAAAAAAAAAGTGCCCAAAAAACTCTACCCAAACAAATAAGCTTGCT